>NW_022917839.1:0-11383 GCF_012274545.1 Fukomys damarensis
GGTCTCGAACTCACAGCGATCCTCCTGCCTCAGCCTCCAGAGTGCTGGGATTACAGGTGTGCGGCACCACGCCTGGCTCAGTTCCTACCTATTTTAATTGTAGTTATAAGGTTCAGACAGACACACAAGAGGTTATTTCAGGGTGCATGCATTCTGTTGACATGATGAGTTAAATGGAAGCCTCAACCATTGTATCCCTTGTTGTCCTAGAGGAGTTTTCATTGAGGGCCTAGTGGGATGCTGTATACAGGTTTTCAAAGGTGTATAATCATTTGGAACAGATGGTGTGGCTAGTACTTTAATAATCTAGGAGGCTATTTTCTGGTTTTAATGCTAGGGCTTTGAAAAAATATAATATTCTCCTACCACAGATACTTCTAATATAGAGGTTCTCATAGAAGATGATTTGCCACTCAGACAATATTTGAGAGTATCTGGAAGCACTTTGCATTGCACAACATGGGAAAGAATAGCGGAATAAAAACAAGTGTGTCACAAATTATATAACAATACTCAGAAATATATAGTGAGAACCAAGGACTAGCCCACCTACTACATCAATAGAGCCAAATCTTGTTCATATGCCACAGGACTTCTAACTGTCATGACTAAAAGTAGTGTCCCCCTTTCTTTTCACAAAGGTCTGCACTGTGGCAGAGACCTCTATGTAGTGAGTCTGGCACAAGCTTGTAGCCCTTTTTCTTGTACCATCTGGAAGCTAGTTTAGAGCAGTATTCCCAGGAATTGGACTTGCTCTCCTAAACTTCCATGAGGCCAATGACATGTGAATTTTTTTTTTTAGGGTGACAGTGGCATGAGACAGCAGATATAGGACCTTTACTTAAGACATTCAATTTTCTCTTAGAAAATGATAAAATGTGAAAAATGTACTTTACATTTTATGGCACATTTATTCTTTTGACACTATTCATTCTTTTTTTTTTTTGGCAGGGGGGACTCAGGATGGAATTTAGGTCCTTGTACTTGCAAGTCAGGTGGTGGAATCACTGAGCTAAATCCCCGGCTCTCTTCATTCTTTACAAAGATTCAAATTACCTCTAGGTTCTTTTCCTTTCTGCCTGAAAAACTTTCTTTGATATTACTTACCGGAATAAGTCTCCTAGAAATGACTTCTCTAAAAGTTAGTAATTTAAATATGCTTTTGATTTACCTTGATTATTAAAGGATTTTCTTCATATTTAAATACATAGTTTAAAATTCTTTTAACCTGAACATATGATGTGAGAAGGCCATAGTAATTATTACTTTATTTGGCTGAATATGTATTTGATTTTCTTCTGATGACTTCAAAAATTTTCCTCTTCATTTTAATTTTTATGGCATTTACTTATGATGTCCCTTAGAATATAAAATAATTTTGTCTTATTTTTTACCAATTTATTTTGAGTTGGGATGGTGTGTTTATCTTATTTTATTTCTTCTTACATTTGCAGTACTGATTGAAAATTGGAATACTTCAAGCACTATTTCTTCAAATATATTCTTTGTCACTCATCCCTTACCTGTTTTTGACTCTAGTCACACCTCTGGTAGACTTCTGGATTTCCCGCCATAGGTCTCTAATTTTCCCATTTTGATGAGCCGTTGTATTCAGTTGTTCTGCGAAGAAAATATGTCTTGGTGGAGGGAGTTGCATATTTTCAGCTGAGCACCCTAGAAGGAGAGTTGCAAGTGAGGGGGTGGGATTTATTCTGGGAGAATTTTTATTTCTACTGGGAGATCTGGGCATTCTTCAGAAAGGCTACCATGAGTGGCAACTAAATAATTCATTTACCCACTCAGTGATTCATTGGCTTTCCTCTTAAAAGTTGTTTACATCAAGCCATTTAATTGCCATTATCTTGCTAGGAATTGCAGACGTATTGAGACAAAGGTATAGGCTTATTCTGGAGAACTTTGAAATCTAAATGTAGTCATGCACTTGAGGATAAGAGTGCTTTACCCAGGTAAACAGATTAAGTATATGAACCTTGTTACACAAGCTGCCAAACCAAAGAGTAGAGAGAGAATTTTGGGAAGTGGAAACAAATTCCAAAATTAAAAATGAAAGAATTAGTAAAAAAGATTAAATATCATTTTCTATCTAGGAGAATGAAAAAATAGTATAAATAGCAGAATTTACAGAAAATATGGAGGAGTTGTTTACAGAAAGAGCTGCCAAATTTCATGGCAAGGTACAACTTTCTAACAATTTTTCAGAATGAATAAACAGAAAATATTTAAAATATATGATGCTGTACATGCAATTTCTTTGAAACCTCTTCTGCTCATAAAAATTCGCCTTTATTTTACATTGAAAGAATTATATATCATTGTCGATTTTAACAGAAAAAATTCTACTGAATCTTGATATTAGAGGAAGCTTTGGTTAATTATACTGGAATAAAGCCTGATTAATCTCATCCATTCCTAGAAAACTCAGAAAAGTGAATAAGAAAGCTAAAAGGTGATGCAGACCCTGAAATCTTGAGGAGGAAGCACGTATCTCCAAAAGGTGGAGGGGGAGCCTTGGAAGGTCTCTGCAGATATCCTGATGACTGCTCTGGAACCCCGGGACGGTGACTGCTCTTGAAGGCAGCAGGGTAGGCTGTCAGGTGTCAAAGTTGACAGTTAAAAGAGAGACTAAAAGTCTGGTGCACAGAAGGTGACAGTAGGGGAGTTCGGGGCTAGGCCTCCTGGGAGCTCCTGGGAGGAGTTCATTTATCTGAGTTCCCACCAATAAAGAAAGGATGTGCAGTTGAGATCCATGAAAGCAGCAGGAGCAGATGAGCCAGAGCTAGAGCTCAGAGCTGCTTGTCTTTACTCCTTTAGCCCATCCATTATAAGACATACCAAGATACAGCAGCTGCGTGCCCTTGAATGACTGCATGGCACATGCATGGATGATTATGTTGTTATGTGTGTACAACTGTGCCCTTTTATGTGCATGCCCCTGACCGAAGGGTGGTGTCCTTAGGTATCCTTAGGTGCCCTAAGGTTCGAGTCCATCTGCAGTGTTCTCCACAAGGAGGAAGGCCAAGAACTGTAGTGGGTCAGCTCTCCTCATGGTCAGAGGGCTTGGACATTGTGCCTCTCCTACTGCCTGCTGAGGGACTTGGAGGCTTGGGCAGCTGAAGCAAGGTAGGGGAGGGGTGAGGATGTGGGAGGGAGGATGAGGTAGGCCAGAGAGTGCTTTCATCAGGCTGTAAATTTTGGAAGATGATTTGAGTTATTTTCCCTTTTGGGGAAAATGAGCTCCCAACTGTACCCTTAGGATTAGAGATTTGGAAGTTCTGGGGTCTGCTTTCATACTTTTGCCTATATTAAAGGTTTGCAAAGACTCCTGTTATTTGATACATGGAAAATAAAGTAACCCTGCCTTGAGGCTCTTTGCCTACCTGGCACTCTTGCCCTGATCTACCTGCTGTAATGTGTGCTGTACTGGGTTTAATTATAAAATAAACAATAAAACTTCACCATGAGCTTTAGGAACAGAGTGGGATAACAAATGAAGTGATAAAACAAATTATTCCCAGAGGAGGGAAGAGACTGGAGATTTGGTAAATAAATATCTGAAATGATAGCTGTTTTGTAAAACTGTTCTGTTGTATTATTGCAGACAGCTAAGTCAGGTAGAGATGGATAAGTAGTTAGAAAGTGACCAGGCCCAAGATAGAGTCAGAATGGAGGTGAGATAAACCAGGCTTGTGGCCAAGAGCTGAGTTGAGAGAAACTAGGACCCAAGAGGAAGGCAGCATGGCGAAGACTACCAGTCACCCAGAGATAAAAAACAGTCCAAAGCTGTAACGTGACTAGAACCAGGGAGCCTGACCAGGGTAGTGTAATAAACACATAGGAACAACATGATCAAGCACTCTGACCCTTACCCCTACTTCTTCTAGAAATGTCCGTGTTCTTTGTGCTCTGTGCCCTCGCTACTTACCTTGTTTAACTATTAGCTAAATGACTGTGCTTATAATCCTTTAGCTTAATTATAGCTTGACCCAAGGTAACCTGGAGTGAGATTTTACTGTATGAAAATATCCTACACAAGTGTCCCAGAAACACCCACTTTTGGGACCCCTCTTGCCTCTAAGGAGCTTTCTTTTAATAAAATCTCCCTACTCCTCACGTCCTTTGTCTTTGAGTCTGTTCTTTGATCTTCAGACAAGAACTTGGGTTGGTACAAACTCTAAACCCTGTTGCATTTCAGTCGTGTAAGAAGAATGTGTGGTCATTTTCTTAGTTAATAATTAACTGATGTTCTCCTCTGACTCCTCAAAAACATAAAATATTTGGAAAATGGAAAGGGGATGTTAGTATCAGATAATTTGCAGTGTTAAACTAAAGCACTTGCCATTTGGGGATGTCAAATGAGAACTGGCACAGATGTCTTTTTTCATATCACTTCTCCAGTATTCCATATTTGGAGTTTCATCCTTGTAGCTGAGCTCTTGGTGGTACAGTAGAGATTTAGGTAGGGTGGGTATATAAGGTATAAAAATAATTGCTTCCTTTGATGGGTGAATGCCTATATCTTGAAACGAACATATGTACCTAAGGAACTTGTCCACACACTCTCTAAAAATTAACGGGTCTGTGCAATATCTTGTTTCCCCTTTGCTGGTCCTATTTTCTTCAAAAAATATATGTCAGAGAAGCTCTCCAAGGGCACTGTGGTCTCAGAGTAAGACCCTTGTTAGCTATCTGGAAGGAAAACAGAGCCAAGACATCTGGTCTTAAATATATCTGAATTGCTTTCTTTACTATTCTGGATCACTATGTGAAAACAAGTATCGTGTCTAATCTCCTGCAATGTAGGGGCTTTCATTCTTGAAGACAACATATCTCCAGGTGTGCAGCACCTTTATAGGAGAAGCCAAGATATATAGAGGGTGCAGCTGGCCCCTTTCTGAGACGTGAGAGACGATGGGACACCACTGTGGGAGGAAGAGAGATCCTCGGGGCCTCTCACTGACAACATTTTCTGTAAGATGTTTATTTATGCTCCCTAGGTCTGAGTTTGAAAGGAATTACATCAGTACATATGGATGACTGTGCTGTTCTTATTTCCCTCTCTGTGTGTGGTTGTGTGTGTGTGTGTGTGTGTGTGTGTGTGTGTATTCTTTTATAACTCCATTTTAGGAGAGGAGTTTTCTATATCTAAGGGAACCTGCTGTTAAAGTGTATCGTAGTAAGGATATATAAAGAGATAGAATTTATTCACTTGGGGCTCTCATTTTATACCTCAAGGAAAAGACTTCTAGAAAAACTGAGCCAGGTTTTCCTTTTTCCCCCATTATTTTAATGTGACAACCCAGTCAGCGTTTCTACTCTGCCTTATGCTTATTCATTTATAATGTGCTCCAGAAGAAAGGAGTACCATAAATCTGTGTCTCTTTAATTTGATCCTTGATCCTTCTCAGTTTCTCCTGGATTCAGCTTTTGTCAGATCCCTAATTTTGAGTATTGGTTAGCAAATTTAACCTTTATGTTTCT
This sequence comes from Fukomys damarensis, assembly GCF_012274545.1. Lineage (NCBI taxonomy): Eukaryota > Metazoa > Chordata > Mammalia > Rodentia > Bathyergidae > Fukomys > Fukomys damarensis. The sequence continues at coordinate 5,500 of NW_022917839.1, forward strand.
GCCTTACAGGGGTGGCCCTCAAATACTGAAACTTGCTCAGACTGAAAGGAACCCATGTGATGTTATCTGGCCAGACTAGAGGGGGTTCTTTTTCTTTGCTTCTGCTTTTCCCCGGAGACCTCTTATTTAGTTTTATTATAGATCACATCACTTTTCATCTGGATATTTTGATGTCTGTTGAGAAGGAGGTTGGAACAAAATTCCAAGAGAGAAATTACAGTGTGTTAGAGTGTGGGGAGAAAAATTAGTCTTAATTTTCCCTATAAGGCTGTGACATTTAATCTTCAAGTGGAAGCCCCTCAGTTCTGCTAAAACACAGTTCTGTGTTTTTTTCCTTAACAGTGTTTAAACTAGTGTCAATAAACTAGAAGGAGAAGTTGTTTATCTGTCCACTTTAGCTTTGTTTTATGCCTTTTCAATATTCTTGTCAGTGCTGTAGTTCATACCTTTTATATCTTTTCCAATATGAAATATTAGTTGTCTTATAAATTATCTTAAGTTCCAATTGTGACTAAACTACTGTGACTGTGTTAGTTACTTTTCTCTCTTTGTTGAGACAAAATACCTGGCACCCACAGTGAAAAAGGTAAGGCTTTATTTGGCTTACGTTCATAGAGGGTTCAGTCCATAATCAACTGGCTCCGAGGCATGGCAGCAGAGCAGACAGGACTTCCAGAGTAGAAACAGATCAGGGAGGCCAGAAGGTAGCAAAAGCAACAAGAGAATTTAAGAGCATCTTTCTGCCCCTTTAATCTTATTCCAACTACTTAGGGCAGGTAGCACTCATATCACTAATCCTAGTGCCCTGGGGCCTAGCATTGCACTGTGAATCAGTCACACACTGTGGATTCATCCACCTCTGAAAAAGAAGCCCCACCTCATACACTCGAGGCTTTCAGGAGGGGTCTAAACATAAGCCACATCACTGTTTAGCAAAAGAGATTGGACTGACCCTCACTTCCCTTTTGAAGGAAAAGTACCTTTTATGTCTACAAAGACTGGCGGTTGAAGGATATTTGAAAGCAAAAGAAGAGATCAACATATTTCAGTACAAATAGCCGACAACTTCACAGATTTCGCAGAGATTGACACATTGCTTAAGTACCCCAGACTGAAGGGAAGTGCATAAGGCAAAGGAACAGCTTTTGGCAAGGGTTTTTCAGAAGGACACTACAGAGCTTAATTGACCACCTGCTCTGTTTAATTCCTCATGATCAACGTTGTGCCTTTCTTTGCTCCTCAAAATAAACTTAGATCATAAAACACCAGAAAGAGGACATAATATTAACTCATCAGTGCTCTGGCAAAACTAAAGCAAAGAAAACAAAAAGTAAGGGAAGCCATGCAAACAGAAAGGCAGATGAAAATATTCCCAAAGCTGGATTTTACTGGGACGCCTGAGTAACTGCAGGAAAATGTGGCTTTACCATTTTAGCAAAATGACACATGTACACTTTTATTCTTACGAGCAAAAACACTGGGCTATAGATTTAAGAGTTCAACAAATGGTTTTGTGGAATGACAAAAAGAGACAAAAATTTAGCCCTGACTTCTGAAAATGAAAGGAAGAATGTAAGTGGTAAAACAATCCAGAGTAGAAACACCTTGAAATCTAGAGGAATAGCATGATCGTGATAAGTGACAGAGTCAGAGAATGATAATGAGAGAAATCAAAGAAAGTTTATAGAAAGAGCAAGTTTCAAAGTGTTGCAGATAAATGATGGCTCCCAAATACTAAAAATGCCATCCAATATTCAAACATATGATAGGAGAATACTTTCCCAAAGCACAGATTGAATCTGGAAATTAAAAATTCATATCAAGTCAAGAATGCCTGTAAACTCTGCTACCGGGAGGGCTGAGGCAGAAAGATCTATTGAGGCCTAGTAATTCAAAGCCACCATTAGCACTGTAGGGAAAGTCTATGTCACAAGATAGGATCTACGGTGAGTGGTGAGATGGCAGACTTGTCAACAAGAAGATAAAGGGCTGTATCCTGGTTAGATTCTAAGGAATTTTAGTATGCCAGCATGGCCTTAGAATTAATTCTCCAAAATAACTTTTTGTACTAAAAGAGTGTAAAGCATATACATGTTTCTGAGAAAAGTGTTTGCAAAGGTTTTTTGATTTAGTCATTTAAATGTAAAGCCAAGTCATTTTTTCAAGAATTTCAATGATGCTCATTACTGAGTATTGAATGTAGAAGTGTAATTACGTGCTGACAATGCAATATATGTGTAGAAAAGTAAAGCTAAATATTGATATTTATTTATGACATAACATAAATATTGTAATTCAATGAAATAAAATAATGATATAAACGAAGTTAGTTTTTTTTTTTCCCTCTGTGCTGGGTATCAAACTCATGGACTCACACATGCTAGCCAAATGTTTTACTACTAAGCCATTTTCCCTCTCCTTCAAGATTTTATTGTTTTAGGGAATATATCAACCAGTGTTTACTAGAGAAACAGATACAGCATGAAATATACAAATACATAAGAATTTACTTGATTGGTTTGCAATGGCTGCCCAGAGTCAGATGAGGAAGTGCAGAGGGTCTATCTGTACACTGGAGACAGAAGATCCAGTCAAAGGCCCGGAGCTCAATGCGGTGTCCTGTGTGAGACCACATCAGGAGGCCTATGGGTCTTTGATGGAAGGCCGAAGAGTCGACACCGGAAGGCTGCAGAAGCCAGGAGATGACGTCCAGGGTGAAGTGAAGGCTGGAGCTCCTCTGACCGAACAGAAGCAGAGTGTGCTTCCTCATTTCCCCTGTACACCATCCAAGCTGCCCTAGAGTGTGGAACTGCTGAGCCAATTTAGTTGAATTTCTCTTACTCAAGTTCACACAATCGATCAACCGTCACCGGGAATGAAGTTTTTCTCTTTTTCCCAGGCTGGTCTTCAACTCCTAAGTTCAAGTGATTGTCCTGCCTCAGCCTCACAAGTAGCTGGGACCACAGGAACATGCTACCACAGGCAGCTAAAGGCAGAGATTGATGTAAGAAAAAAAATTAAAAGAAATATAAATGCAAATGTCTCTCTTATCATAGCAGAGACTTTGTTACTAAAAGCAACCTAAATTAAAGACTCTAATTTCTTAATGTTTTCCATAACTTTAAGGGGCTCCTTTAGTAATAAGTATTACATTTCATTAAACTAAGAAACTGTTAATTATGAAGTGTACTATTATGCTATGTGTCAATAATAAGGAAAAATATAGGCTACAGATGAACTGGGACATATTGCTAAGATTCCCTTGACTATATGCAGCATTTTGATTTCAAGTAGCTTAGGGAGTGAAAAAAATCACAAATCTAAAATTTATGTAAACAGCTTATTTCACTCAGGAAAGAAGTACTTTACTGAGGTTCAAATATTCATTAAGATTCACCTAACTCTACCTTCACATGAGTCTCTATCCATAGAGAGATGTAATTGTCACCCACACAGTCACTGAGCTGGACATATGCATTTGTGTTTGATGCAAACTTATGCATGCCTACCATTTCCACTTCCCTTGTTCTATTGCTCCTTCCTCAAAAAGTTTGTAATGGGCAGCTATATAAGGTGCACAAACACCATTACTCTTAGGAATGGTGGTTCAACCTGACTGTGTGCTTGATTGGTTTAGGAGCCACCTCAGGGATTAGTGAAGTACACTTCTTAGTGTTCCTGGGTGGGTAACAGAGCTAGGACTGTGGCACCAGGTCTGATATTCTCTGGTACTCTTCCCTGAGATACTTTATGGGCACCATGAATTAAAAATTTTTGATCCCCATACACTTTCTCCATGGTGACCTTGCTTTGGAGCCTAAAGCCATGAACTTGATCCCTCACAACTGTGAGATACATTAAATCTTTCTTCCTTTAAGTTATGTGTGCTGAGTATTAAATTTTGTGTGTCTCACAGACAGGGAAGCCAACTAATACATTAGTAAAATTTATTTCTATACAAGTAACAATATCAAAATATGTCCTGTTATTTGCTTTAAAAGGATTATCACATTATCTACCAATTTTAGAGATTGGTTCTGATTTACATAGGTATGAAAACTGCATAACTAGTTTGCTGTCTGGTTAAATAATATCTTTTACCATTTTTTGACTTATACTTCCCTCTCTCTACCTCTGCTTCTACCTCTGTCTCTCTCTCTCTCTGACTCTTGTCTCTCTCGAGCACTCATACTTACATGCAACACAATTTTGTTTCACAGTCTGTCTGCCAAATAGTGGTTTCAGGCTCCTGAAATGCTGGTAGACATTTTTATTGGCTCATATTCTTGATGATAAATTGAATCCAGTTATATGACAGACCATAATGTTCTCTGGCCCGGGCTATTCAGTTTATTGCTTCTGAGAATTGTCATGTGATTGTTGTCAATGACAGGTGACTTATGATATCTGTATTCCATGAGTACTTTTAATAACAGATAAATGAAAAGATCAAATTATTTTTAATCTATATAATTAAATTGAAGTTTGAGCAAAATAAAGGGTAGTATAGAGGAGAATGATAGAATTCTAGTGTGGACACAATTAAAAGTGTGTTACTGAACAATTTATTTAGCTTCTCAAAACCTCAATATTTTCATCTGTAAAGCATAACTGCTGTCAAGAATAAATAAGAAAATATATGAAAACATCAGCAACAGTATTTTTCTTATATATGTTTCAAAAGCTCTATGCATATGAACTTCTGTATAAATAAATCAAAACCAAAATAATATTCACCTTTAATTGAAATAGCATAAATAGTGAGGAAGGGTAAACAGACATCCTTGACCCTAGCAAGGCTATTGTAAGAAACATAGGACTTCAGAAGAGACTTGTTATGGTTTGTAGCCAGGTGCATCCCTAAAGCCTCCTATGGTCATAGGGGAGGCTTTTCAGAAGTGGCTGAATGTAGGATATGTGAAACTGAGATTAAGGATGTCATGCTGGGACTGATTCATGGTGGGATGGTAGCATTAAGCCTGACTCATCCTGGGGGTGAGTGCTACCTGCCCTAAGAGTGGCTAGTATGACATAAGGGACAGAAAAATGGTCATTGCTTACCTCTTGCTGCTGTGCCGCCTTCTGCCTGCCATGAGCTCTTTCTCCTCTGCAATGCCCATCTGCCGAGCCATGGTGCTGGCCAACTATGAACTGAAACCTTACAAAATGTGAGCCAAATAAACCTTTCCTCCTTTTACTTTGAGTGTCAAGTGTTTTGTCTCAGCAAGGAGAAAAGTAAGACAAAACCCTCACCTGGAAATAAGATGCAGTTACACAGGCAGCGAAGGCTACCCCCAGCTTACAACTGAGTCCAGGAACTCCAATCCATCTCCTCACAGGATAGAGCCCCCATGTGTCAGCACTGTGGGACTCCTGTGATCCAGAGAATGTAACTACAAAGCAACCACAGAAAAAAGTGGCACCCTTAAGGTTATCTTTTTTATTTCATAGTTTTTGGCTTTTATTAGTACATGTTTGCATTACATAATTACATTCACTGTGGATAATGGATATAGGTACATAACAGATTTCAAATACAAACTTCTTTCTCAAGATCTGTATGCAAAACTCTAACAATGCGCATTATAGAAAACATGAACAAAAATTCAAGTAGGGAAGGGAACTAAAATCTAAAAAGATTGGGGAAGAATTGAAATATGTATCTTTCTAATTCATAAATAAATGATGAAAATCATATTATTTAAAATAGAGCAGTATCTATGAAACAAAAGCAGAATAATTGAATGGGAAATCTATCCAATAAAAATGAAAAATCAAACAATACAAATGCGTACAATTTTAAAAATGTATTTTTTTCACTAATTTTCAAAAGTGTAATAAAATTATTCAAAAACTGTTGCATTTGACTATTTTTTTTTTTTTT
>NW_022917840.1:0-289 GCF_012274545.1 Fukomys damarensis
AAATCTCATGCTGATACTCACTAGGAACGCCGCACACCGATCCCCAGGTGCAGAAACTGCGATGCTGTCACTCACCGGAATCCTCATCCGAAAACTCACCCTCAGCCTTACCCCTGGGGGAGGGACTTACCCTCCTACGTCATTCCGAACACTGAAGGTTACATGAAAGGGGGCCCCCCGCCCGCTGAAATGTACACAACGCGACGCGGGTAGTGGAATGGGGAGCCTGTCCTGTCCCCGTCATCCAGGTCTCAAACTAATCGCTGGCCTGTCAGTACCCACTAGCACC
>NW_022917841.1:0-1213 GCF_012274545.1 Fukomys damarensis
GAACTTCCCCTGTGATTTCTGTGTGTAGCTGCAATTGGGATCCATTTGAAAGGCTTTCAATATTGCTTCTCCCTTTGAGCACCTCCATCCAGACAGCTGGTACCAGGGATCAGATAATCTCTTTTCTTGTAGTTTTCTCAACATTCAGAACATCTGGGTGTAAATATCCTCAACAAACACTTCACTTATTCAAGAAGTGTTCACTGGATCTACTGTGTGTCCAGATAGATGTGTGGGATAGAAAATCATTCATCATACACAATCCTCGATATTCAGATACCTGGAGTGAAGTTGGAGAGACAGAATATATCAATATAATATAAACTAGTAATAAAAGTAGCAACTCAAGAGATGTTGCTGCAGCCATTTGTCAAATGTGGGGTTTTAGAAGATAGAGCAATTATTAGGGTGACCCCAGGAGATGTCAGCTAAGAGATGAGTCTTGAGGAGATGGAAGGTTTGGGCAGCAGAAGGAGAGGTGAGAGAGAGGAGAGAAGATCTGGAAATTATTCCCCCAGATATGTAGAGAGAGCCACACCCAAGTATCACACTGGGCTCCTTAGTGTCAAGTTTCCTTTCCCACCTGGAACACACTGGCATTTTAGGGCATCTAACTTTCATTTTCTGACTGAAAACCCAGAAGTCTCTGTTGGAAAGAGGACTGATTGAAAGTTAGAAACCCAGATGAGGTTGGACAAGTCTCAACCCTCTGGTCCCTAATCTCTGTAAAAAAAGAATCAGGAACTAAGAAAACTTTAAGGTCCTCTTTCTACCTAACATTTTTAAATTCAAGTTCCATGACAGCTTTATTCACTGAAGGGTGAGGAATGTTAAGTCAGCTCAACAAGTTCACCTGATCTTGCCTGCTGGTGAAACTGACCAGTGTACATGTTTGGATCTGCAAGGACACCAAGATACCTGTACTCTATAAGGCTGAGCCAGTCCTGGATCCAAACAACATAATTCAGACTAGTTTTAAAATAAACACTTAGGTATAATTTACATACAATAAAATATATTAGCTGCGTATTTTGATGGGTTTTGACAAGTTTATATACCTATGCCATCACTACCACAATCAAATAGAAGACCTTTGTATCCAGCATCCCTCTCTGCTTTTCCAAGTCAATTACCACTCCTGCCACTCCAGCCATAGTATCATTGATTTTTCTGTCTCTTTTAATCAATCTTTCCTAGAGTTTAATGAATTTAA
>NW_022917842.1:0-521 GCF_012274545.1 Fukomys damarensis
GGAATCAGTTTCTCATGTTTGAATGCTTTCTTAATGGATGCTGTATATGGACAGTCCTTTCTGTGGATATTTTACTAACATACCAGATGTTTTCAGTGGACATTTATTTAAGGGAGGCTAAAGAAATTATAACGTTTGGATGACCTCCCATCATGAACTTTTTCTTTTGTTTTGGTTTTTACTTATTTATGAACTGTCTTACAGAGATATTAAAAGTAATTGCGACCCTGCTTCGAAATTCTCCCCAGTGCCCGGAGAGCATGGAGGTTCGCCAAGCCTTCCTTTCTGACATGATTAAACTTTTTAATAACAGTAGAGAAAACAGAAGGTAAGCTCTATCAGGAAGTATTTGTTTGCAATATTCATGTCTGCTTTTGTGTGAGCCCAATTTGTCTTAGAAAAGTTGTTTTAAATTATACCAAAAAGGGCTGGGGATTTAGCTCAGTGGTGCCACCGCCTGCCTTGCAAGCTCAAGGTCCTGAGTTCAATCCCTGGTACAAAAAAAAAAAAAAAATGTATTT
>NW_022917843.1:0-252 GCF_012274545.1 Fukomys damarensis
GTCTGTTCATTTCTCTTGCCTATTTGTTGCCTGGGTGTTTAATTTTAGGTGGTTTAATGTTTTCGAGTTTTTTGTATAGTCTAGATATTAATCTTCTGTCTGAGGAATATCTGGCAATTTTTCCCCATTCTTTCGGTTGTCTCTTCACACTACTGATTGACTCTTTTGCTGTACAGAAGCTTTTTAATTTGATATAATCCCATTTATTGATTCTTACTGTTATTTCATGTTCATCTAAGGCTGTTTGAAAAT
>NW_022917844.1:0-238 GCF_012274545.1 Fukomys damarensis
ACTGTATTCCTTTTTGTTTGCAGGTCTCTGCCTGGCAGAGTTTGAAACACTGTTGTGAGGCACATTTAACAGAGAAGCCCTTCAGGCCTAAGAGAGGGCCTAGCAGCTCTGAGTGCACAAAAGCCTCCCGAACCCTGTATACTGGGGGATAGGTTCAGTTTGACCTTAGAACAGAAGCGCACTTTGCAGAGGGCTTCTGTGGTTTAAAGTGCAGTTTTCCCCGGGAAACAGCTTCTCT
>NW_022917845.1:0-308 GCF_012274545.1 Fukomys damarensis
GCCTCATTTCAGAACAATACAAAATAATAAACTGTCATAGTGTGCCTAGAAAATAGACAAAGACGGGAAGAGTAACTGTAGAGGCTGTCATAATTGTTTTAAGATCAAATCTGTGGATGCTGTTATAACCAAAAGTAATTCTTTCAGGGAAATATAGGGATACAGTCATAATTACTTAAAGTAAATAACTAAAGAAGTAAACACTAGAACTGTACACATGGCTAAAAATTGTGCATGGGGAGACAACATTGTACTAAAATACTCTGTAAAAGCTTCAAACTCTTCTTACTTCTCTAGTCTTTAAACTA
>NW_022917846.1:0-323 GCF_012274545.1 Fukomys damarensis
GTACATCTTACCTGTAAATACTCAACTGGGCATCCAGATTAAATCACAGCCAACATTGTGTACATGCAGGAATTATGTTAATCTCGAAGATATTTTGTGGGATTTGTAAAAATAATCTGTAAGAACATGGATGCTCCTCTTTTGGATCCTCCTCTTTTGGCAGTGGTTCCCAGAGGTGAATGTTCCAGGAATCAGACAGGAAGACACAGGGAAGCTGAATCTGACCGGAACTCACCATGTATTCTATACCTGGTGTCCTGTCCCAGGTGCAGCTGCAGGAGTCAGAGCCTGGCCTGGTGAAGCCTTTGAAAGCCCTGTCCACC
>NW_022917847.1:0-293 GCF_012274545.1 Fukomys damarensis
TGGTTTTAGAGGTAAAGCTTTCCAATTTTTGCTGTTTAATAGGATGTTGGCAATAGGTTTTTTATCACATTGAGGTAAAGCCCTTTTGAACCTATTGTCTTTCATTTTTAATTTTACTGAATTTATTTGTACTATTTAAGCATACAGTACAGTTACATTCATGATTGGGTTCTTCTACCCTTACATGACAGATCTTGGTTCTCATTTATTCCCCATACCTTTTCCCCCCTTTCACCCCTCCCCCTCCCCTGTTTACAAAGACTTTGTTTCCATTTTCTCCTCTTCTCACATTT
>NW_022917848.1:0-226 GCF_012274545.1 Fukomys damarensis
GGACTCTTTACAGAGTCTGAATCCTGAGGGCTTGTCTCGTCCTTTTAACTAGAAAGTCTGAGTCGCGGCCCATTAGTCCGGAGCTGACGAATGTCTGGTGGCAGTTGGCCAGTTTGAACTCACGTGTGGGAGCTCATTCATTATCAGGCAGTGCGGGAATGCTTGCAGAGGGGATTAGCGGAGCACGGGAGGGCAGAGCTTTGGTGAAAAATGTGCCCATTGCTAA
>NW_022917849.1:0-218 GCF_012274545.1 Fukomys damarensis
CAGCTGCTCCAACAAATCCTGTTCTACAAACTCTGACCAGGAAGATGCATGTACTGGTTAAATGCAGCCCCCAAACTCTGTGAGTGCTCTCCTTATGTCCCCTTGGAGCTGTTCCAACAAGTTCCCCAGATATATGCCCTAACTCACTGCACAATCTGAGACATCTACATGTATTTGCCTGTAGGTGTTTTCCTGGTGGCCCTGGCCAGGTGACCTCA
>NW_022917850.1:0-279 GCF_012274545.1 Fukomys damarensis
GAAGTTTTGCTTTGTTATAACAGGAACTTCAATTGGTTTATTACTTTCAGCTCAATCACTAGAATGGTACCTAGAACACAGTGACACACACCTATTTGTTGAATGATTTATGTACTTAGATGGCAATAAAGTTCTGTCACTTATCCAAAAGCAATGTGTCTGACTTTTTACATGAAGGTACTCAATTTTAGAGGGGAGCTAGTAATGACACCTACTTTGTGCATTTATTTTAAACCTCACAAAAATAGAGGCTTATACAAAGTGCATATATCACCATTC
>NW_022917851.1:0-200 GCF_012274545.1 Fukomys damarensis
TGGCACCTTGGTGTAAATAGGCTACGTAGGCTTTTCAAAACAGCAACAGGAAATGGTGGTAAAACAATTTTTTTTTTTACTCAATTTTCTATACAGTGCAATACAGACTATTAAGGAGGCTGTGGAATTAGGACGATGAGATACTAGAAGGAAAATTTTGCTGAATCAGTTCCTTCTAAGTGGCTGGCATGAATGAGTCC
>NW_022917852.1:0-251 GCF_012274545.1 Fukomys damarensis
AAATCATTGTACAAAAAACCTTAACGACTTTCATTCAGTAAATAGTGCAGTTACTCCCATTATACCAGAGGGAGATGTAATGTGTTTGGTCAAGGCACAATGCAGAAAAGCCATTCTTTTTAAAAAATTTTTATTAATACGTATGAGCTGACAGTGTGATATTCCCATGTATACATGAAGTAGTACTGCTTCTTAAATGTTGTATGAAGTATGTGATAAACTACTCACCTTTCCTAACTATAAGGAGAGGC
>NW_022917853.1:0-204 GCF_012274545.1 Fukomys damarensis
GATGGATCCAACATGCTGATTGCCCTTGGAAGGTGTTTCTTCTTAATATGTTTCACTGGTGATGTTAGTCTACAGAGCATAATGCCTTCCAGGGAAAAGTAACGTGGCAGATAAGCTGAGGGGCCGATGCGAATGCAGCTGGGTCCTTGTTAATCAGATCTTCTAAATACTGCATCCACTGTGTTAGATTGTTTGAGAGGACTC
>NW_022917854.1:0-374 GCF_012274545.1 Fukomys damarensis
TTTCCCCTTCTCCCTTTCTTTCAGGGGCTCTGCAACTCTAGAACTCCAGGAAACCCGCCCAGGGCAGAAAACCCTACCCGGGGCCCAAAGCTTAACTATGGGGACAGCAGGTTCCCATGGTGTCCCCCAAATAGCACCGTGGCTGACCCCACAGTAAAGTAGGGACTGGAGAATCCAGAGATTCTGATCTCCCTGAGGGCCTGGGAAAGTGGGGGAGCCGCACCTGATGCCCAGCCCCCAACGCACACTCTAGGGTCACCCAGACCTAAGGGCTCCAAGGGAGCCCAGTTACACAGAGCTCTACAGGTGACAAAGAGCTCCAGAACCCTGGGGCAAAAGAAAGTTTCTTAAATTAAAAAAAAAAAAAAAAAAGC
>NW_022917854.1:410-683 GCF_012274545.1 Fukomys damarensis
CCCGCCACCCCAGGCTCAAAATGCCAGGCCCACCAGGGCGGGGACGCCAGGGGGGCTATCGGCCTGGGCTCTTAGGAGAGAGTGACTTTCGGGGACAGGCTTCGCGCGGCAAGGACCCTGGGGCCGGTCCTCGTCCTTCGTGGGACAAGGGGGGACTCCGTGGAACACGGCGACTGAGTCTGCCGCAGCGACCGAGCCCCAGTTCGCATTCAGACAGACAGACAGACAGAACAGGGCCGGGATACCGAACTTCGGGCAAAAAATCCCGCATTG
>NW_022917855.1:0-709 GCF_012274545.1 Fukomys damarensis
CTCCCTGGGAACAAAAACTGTATCTTGTAACTAATTTTATCCCCAATCACTAGTACAGTTTGCTGCACATGGTAATATGGTAAACACTTACTAATATTTAAAAGCAAGCCTCTAGAATCTGATCTAAAAATGGATTTGCCATAAGCCCCAAAAGACAACATTTACTGATCAAGAGCTCACAAATACCTGTTACCAACTTGATCAAACATTAGTCAGGCTTCTCCCCTACCCATAGACCCTTACAGTTTGGGCTGCTGTAAGCTTGAGCAAGCAGACGCAGAGCAGCCTCTCTTTATCAACTCATTCAGAGATGAGCGGACCACACCAAAAGCCATCTGCTGAACTGGGCACAGTGACACACACCTGCAGTCTTAGCACTCAGGAGGCTGGGGGAGAAAGATCATGAGTTTAAGGCCATGATGGGCTACAGGGCAAATTCAAGGCCAGCCTACTCAACAGAAGGAGAATCTAGTCTCATAGGTAACTGTCAGATACCTTCCCCCTTCTCCTGCCAACTACATACTTCAACATCATGACAGTCACTCAGCTCAGTATCTTCAAAAATAGCAAAATTTGACTAAAGACAACCAAGAACTCCAATGGCGGCCTTGAATGACTTGAGAGCTCCCCAAAATGGCTTTACCTATGGGCTCTCTTCCCACCATTCTCTCACTTTTCCTTCTTCCTTTTCACCACCTTCAACCCTCCC
>NW_022917856.1:0-1020 GCF_012274545.1 Fukomys damarensis
TAGTTGAGAGATCTCGAGTATCCTTTCTTGTGGGGCCTGCTAACTTCCACTGTTTAGAGGCGAGCGTCCTGAGGCCCCCACAAAATGCGCTACAGAGCAATCTCTCCTTCGGCTCCTTGGAAGTTCAACGTGTCCCACGCCCAAGGACACAGCTCTTTAGCAGATTTTCTTCTTTTTTTTTTTTTGGTAACAGGGATTGAACTCGGGTCCTTGCACTTGCAAGGCAGGCCACCAAACCGCTGAGCTAAATCCCCAGCCCCTTTAGCAGATCTTCTTTTTCTAATAGTTGCTCTTTGCCAGTCCAGTGACTACCTGCCCTGTGCAAGCTTACCTTATCTTCAGCCAAACCATCAAACATTTTGTAGTTCCTGAGATTCTCTTTCTGCAGAGGCCTCTCTTCTTAATAGCCTGCCCTGCATAATTCCAGCCACTTCAGCCTCTAACTCCAATCACTGTCTCCTCAATCCAGAAGACTCACTGTATTCTTCTTGAATTTTCCAATCCTGTATCGTGGTTTAGAAAGGACCCTTGGGAAGAAGTCTCACAACATTTGAGGATATCCCTCATTTGTTTACTTTCTCAGAGGGGCCAGCATCTAGCTTTGCCCACTCAACGGCAATTGCAATGTCTGAAATCATTGTTGTATATTTTGGACAGTTTTTTAGTTGTTTATAGCAAGAAGATAAGTTTCTCTCTTCTTGTTTCCTAAAGTAAAATATTATCCTATCTCCCTTACGTGTTAATAACTTCGAAGAAACACACACTGGTTTTTCGTTTTTCACTTCTCTATAGAATAAGACACTAGATTGTTAGGATTTGCAGGTTGCATTTACAGTGTCATACTCAGAATCAACTCTTTAACAACCACGGCTTTCTTATTATTAGCTCATGCATTCTGCCTGCTCACTACTCACACTGGAATGAGTTTGTGCCTCAGAGCATCCTTGAGTCATTTCACCAGAGTAGCAGAGGAGCCCAAGCATATTTTCATGTAAGCAACGGCTGCAGCTCAGACTCAGG
>NW_022917857.1:0-214 GCF_012274545.1 Fukomys damarensis
AGAAACTCAGAAAACAGGTATCATCTTCCCAGAGCAGATCACTCGCACATCAGGTGCTCTACATCACACTAGAAATAGCATCATGCATGGCAGGAGCCAGGCTTCTGCTCAGAATTAAGTTGGTTCCACTTGCTGCCCTGTATCTGGGGGTGAAGGCACTGAATCCTCCAACTCTCAGTTTCTTTATCTGTACAGTAGAAATAACCTCTTCTTC
>NW_022917858.1:0-265 GCF_012274545.1 Fukomys damarensis
GATCTGCATCTGCGGAGAAAGCAGAGGTTCAGCAGTCCTTATTCATGAAGTTTTCCATTTTGCTCAGTTGAAGAAGATGGTTACCCATGCAATATCGCTATGGGTGCATGTGGCTCAAAGGGAGTTTGGAGATCCACTGGAGTACGTGCCTACCCTAGGCTGAAAGCTTTCCACTGTGGCTGAGATCAAACTGCTTCACATTACCTTCAGTGCTAGGCATTTTTAGGTCACATCATGCTGTGTCTCGGGGATGTCATCACGCCCA
>NW_022917859.1:0-1622 GCF_012274545.1 Fukomys damarensis
TATATAGGTTGGAGTTATTTTAGTGAAAGTGCATTTTTACTTTGATATTTAAGACATGTAATTGTTTTTATTATAGAAAATGCACATAAGTACAGAGAAGAAATTGAAATTGTCAGTGATTCTACCATACAGAGAGCATTACTATCGTATCTAGGTAGAATTCAATTCGAATGACAGACTATATTGTATGAGTCGACATCTGTATTTTCCCCTAGCAACGTGTCATGAACGTATTGCATCTTAATTCATACATAGCCCTACTCTCACACTTTAAATAGGTGCATAATGTGCTTTCTGGGATTTCTAATAATTAACTTATCTCATTCATACTGGTACCACGTCACTTGTAATTTTTTGCTATCGTCCACTATATAAAGAGAATACCCTTGCGCCTATGTTATTTGCCAGTACTAGACATAATTAATATTTTAAACTTTGCTAAAATTATTGTCAAATAATGACCTCATTTTATTGATCTCTTTGATTCTGTGATATTAAATTTCTTTGCTTACGTTTTCATGTATATATCTTCATATTCAAGTCCTTTATTTTAGATGATGTGAGTGTGCTGTATTAAAGATATTCATATTTTGTCATTGAAGTGAACTATATTTAGCTGTATACTCTTCATCTTTAAACCTCATGGCACTATTTCTCCTATGCATGCACACATTTTGGTCACTGAAACATTTCAGTCCTCTTCTTTACGATAAGGGAAAAGGTCATGCAGATTAATATGCCTTGAGGAGCCAGGTAGGGGAGAGAAATCTATAAAAGAATTTAGGTAAGACTGTGTAGTGTGCCACTACTGAGACAAGCCCAAGATAGTGGGCCTATTGACACTCTTGCTTCTGTTCTTCAGTTCTTCCTCTTTTATCCTTCCTTCCTTCCTTTCTTTCTTATTTCTCCCTCTCTCCCTTTCTTCTATTTCGTTCTTCTCTTCTCTTTCTCTATTTCCCTTCCTGTCCTCTATCACTCCTTCCCCACCCTACAACCAAGCTGAATGAATGCACACAGGGCAGAATTTAATATAGGAACCATGAATTTGTGATGTCTGCTTTCACAACACTTTGGATTTCTGTCCTACTTTGAAAAGTCTTATTTAACCTACTTTGAAAATAATGAACATATTAGACACTGAGTCTTAACTAGTAATATAGTAAATATAGTCATTAGTTTTATTTTCACATACTTGGGTACAATTGTGCAGTTTTTCTTGCATCTTCTTAATTGATAATGAAGGATTTTTTGTTTTTGTTTTTGTTTTGGAATGAGTATACATTCAATACAAGTGAAACTCATTGGTCCATGTGTATATATATGCACACAGTGTGGGAGATGGAATCTGAATGAATGTTTGTTTATTTGTTTATTTATTTATTTTTGGTTTTTTGAGACAGGGCCTCACTATGTAGTTGAGACTGACCTGGAACTCACTATGGAGCCTAGGCTGGTCTCCAACTCAACAGCGATCCTCCAGCCTCCCCAGTGAGCCACCACACCGGGGTAATGTTTATATTTTTAAAGGTATTACAATAAGACACATTGCCATTAATTCCCATGAAAATACTCTCCCTATCTCAAACATATCATTCTTTGTCACTTTATTTTTTTGTTTGTTT
>NW_022917860.1:0-2759 GCF_012274545.1 Fukomys damarensis
AAAAATAAATACTTAGTAATTAACCTAACCAAGGAAGCAAACAATCCTTGCAGTGAAAACTACATGATTCTGTAAAAGGAGATGGAGGAGGACATCTGAGAATGGAAAGATATCCCCCGTTCCTGTATAGGCAAAGCCAGTATCATCAAAATGGCCCTACTTCCCAAACTGATTTAGATATAGTGCAGTCTCAGTTGAAATACTAACAACGTCCTTCAAAGACCTGGAAAAAACAATTTTAAAATTCATATGAAACCAGAAGAGATCCAGAATAGCAAAAGCAATCCTGGATAACAAAAACCCTAATAATCTTAAAGTGATATTTTAATTATGTTTATTAAGTCCTATTTCAGTCTGCACCTGGTGTAGTTACGTCACAACTCAGTTTTCTCTACTTGTGGGGATGTGTCTGCTTTATGTGCTTGCTCACTGAGACCAATTTTAAAATCCTCTCCTGATAAATAGTCTCTATTTTCAAAGTGAAATTGGACCCTTGCAAAGCAGTCCTTTGTATCTGGAGCAATAGGTTAGAAAGCTATTGTGTAACCATTGTGTGTCCGACATTATATTCATTACACATGCATAAGAAGAAGAGCTTAAATGAGTTGCTGTAAGCCATTACTAATGATCTCTGAAGCTTCTGTTGAGTCCATCCACTGTTGACTTGGAAAGTGTTCCCTATTGTCAGCTCTTTGCTGGCCTTAGAAATGGAGAGCTTCTACACAAACTCAACATGTCAAGGTGTTCTTTACTATTTAAAGATCTTGGGTAAAACAGATATGTGTTCTTCCATTTTAATAACCCACTTTGGCTAATAGGAGCTGCTCCATTTAAGTGGCCAGGAAGCCTCCAGCACTTCAGCCTCTTATCCCTGCCTATGAGTACACCCAAACTGAAACTCAGCAGCAGTTCTGTTTCCACTGGACATCTATCTTCTTCCACTAGATGACCAAAATTTCAGTTCACATCCTTAAAAATTCAGCAAAGTTAATATGCTTTTATATTTTTCTTCAAAAGAGTCAATCAGAACTCAATAAATACTGTAATACAGTCATTTTATTCTTCTAAACAACTTAGGAGTAGATTGCCCTTTTCAGAAGAAAATCTTTACAAGGGAAAATAATAATATTAGGCACAGGAATAGTTTTGCTTGAATCACAAAGTCAGGGTAATTATGAATAAAGTCTTAAAGGCATAACCACTCACAAAAGTTTAAGGAATAAAATGTTTTGTCTCAACAGATCTTGAAAAAGATAGAACTTGTTTGAATCCTGATATTTCCTTTGTTTTTTGGTGAAAACCTGACAAGTCACGTGAATTCCTTGACCATCAGAACTTTCACCTGTGGGTTAGTCACAGTAGTGTACAGTTTTGTGAAGAACAAAGTGGGAAAAATTCTAATACCCATAAAGTACACAGTTTGACATTCAGCCAAGATATTTTGCTGTAGGTATTTTAGTTTTCACTATGCCCTTGTTTTGTAAATGCCATACTATTTAGAAGACATCTAAGCTGATGCCAAGACAAAGACAGAACTCAAGAGAGCTAATTCTATTTAACCTTATTCGTATAAAGACAGAGTCATCTAAATCCTAAAATAAAAATACTTAGATTTTGTATAAAATATATACTAAATGCATACTACAGTAAATAAATGCTTATGGTTCTCAGATTTCTGGATCTCATGAGACAAATAAAAATTAAAAAGGATTGAACATAATTTGTCTTCTTCCTAAGAAAATTATCATATAGTAAAACAGAAACCTTTCCACTTATTATTGCTAATATTTTTTATAAGAAAGGCCATTTTATTGCTACCTCAAAGGATATAAAGGACATAATCTGAAAAGGAAGGGCAGTTCTTTAAATTGAATGATTTTAACTTGTTCTCATTCTTATTTTACCAGTGATGTGTAAGACAGCTGTCAGAATGTAGGGCCAGATAGTAGGTGAGTGTTTGTTTATACTCATTTGTATAGGCTACACTTAAAGTTCTTGATGCAGTGCCTGTCTCTACTGTTATATATTTCATTTATATTTGAAAAATTTAACCTGACCAAATTATGACCTATGTCCTTCAAACTATCACATAATCCTCCAACTCTTGGTAACTATCTGTAAGTCTCTGTGACGGGTTGCATGGGGGAAGGAAGGAAACACACAGAATGTCTTCCGTCCCACTTCCCTTCTGCCTCCCATCCATTCTCCATTAACAAGTCTGCTAAAGAGCCACGAGTGCGACAGATAGTTACTTACCAATGTCTCTCTTTCCATTCCTCCATAGGAACAGAATCCTGATTCTTTTAAGGTCAGTGATGTGTGCAGCTAGATACTCCCTCATTTATCAACTTCCTTTTCAGAAAGTGGTGGCTAAGTGACACATTCTGGCTAATTAGTTGTTGCTGAAATTGTTGGGTGAATTGGATGAAGCTTCAGGGAAAGCTCTTTACAAAGAGGGGCATGCTTGGCTGCCTATTTAGAATTAATTAGTTAATTCATATCTTCCTCTTTCTTCTTATTTATGATTGTGCATTATATATTTAAACATGTTACATCAAAATCACCACCTGATATCACAATTCTATGGCCCTGACCTGCTTGAGATGTCAATACTAGTTACTGTCTATACTATGATTGCTCATTGCAAGAAACGTCCATCTTTTTATTTTTTATTTTTTAATTGAATTTATTGGTATATTCTAGGTAGACAGTACAATTACATTCATTACTGGGATCTTGTACCTTTACATGCCAGGTCT
>NW_022917861.1:0-745 GCF_012274545.1 Fukomys damarensis
TTCTGCTACTTCATGGATTCCTATCAGTCTTATGTTATTCTTCTTTGTATCATCTAGGAGTTGGATCAATTTCTCATGCTCCCTTAATGTTTTTTAGGGGCCTCTCTTTTCATGGTCACTGTCTATGATCCTATCTTCTATATCTGAGATTCTATCTTCACATTCTTTTATTCTGTTGCTTACACTTTCAATAAAGGTTTTAATCTCCTGGATATCTGTTTGAATCTGTTTCATGGAATTCATTTCTTTCCTATGTTGGGTATACATTGTTTTTATTTCTTTCTTATTATGGGCCTTCATGGTTTCTATTATGTTGCTGAGCTCATCTATTTTTTTGTCAGTTTCTGTTCTAGAGTCTCGAATCATGTCTTTCATTTTCCTCATCATCTCTATGGTTATCTGGGAAATTATTTCTGTTTTGAATTTTTCTAGAGCTTCATTGATTAGTTTTGATAATTCCTGTGCTGTGAGTTCTGAGTGTGCTGGAGGTTCACTATCAGACCTTTTTTCCTCCTTTGCCTTACTGTTTGCCCTTGGTGAACTGGATGTCTGCTTTGTGGCTTGCTGAAGTGTTTTCTCATCTTTATTTTTGCTGTTGGGTTTCCCTTGATTCAATCTGTGGGTCATTAAATCTTCCCGATATCGTTTTGTCCTAGCCTTTGATTCTCTAATGACTTATAGTCATTCTCATTTTCATAGTTGAGACAACAACTCATCAAATCAATCCCTATCCTTTATCCCAATT
>NW_022917862.1:0-246 GCF_012274545.1 Fukomys damarensis
TTCTTTCCAGCTTTATAAGTTTCAGCTCTATAACTTTTGTTTTATTAACTTAAATATCACATGTTCAAAAGCATGTTAACTATCATTGTAAAAGATAAGAGTTTATGGTGAAGGATTTAATGACACCCATCTACAAATAGATGCATAGAACTGCATTTCAGAGTGTTTCAGGGTTTTTGTTTAAATTCAGTACCGATTCAAGTAGAGATTTTCAGTCATTTATCTTTAAAATGAGTAGAGTAGATT
>NW_022917863.1:0-212 GCF_012274545.1 Fukomys damarensis
GGGTCCGGCCCGAGCCGCCCTCTGCTGAACGCGGCATCGGTGGCTGGCCCAGCAGCACGACCATCTGAGCTCAGGAGGCTGAGGCAGGAGGATCACCTCGAGGTTGAGGCCAGCCTGGGCCGCGCACTGAACAACTTAGGGTCTCAGAGTTGCACAGTGAAAGACCGGCTCTCTGTCAAAAACCACACCGAGCGGTGTGTGGCTCCAGGATG
>NW_022917864.1:0-205 GCF_012274545.1 Fukomys damarensis
TGGTACCCAAAAACAAAAACAAAATCAAAACAAGACAAAACCAAAAAAAGCAGAAAAAGAGAATCCCAAAAACAAACAAAAAAATGAGAGGTAATTACGTTCCCATGAGGTCATGAGTGTGGGGGACTCCACAATGTGCCCCCATTACAAGTTGAAGAGACTGGAGTACTTGTACTGATATTCTGTGTCTCTGTCTGTGCCCCCC
>NW_022917865.1:0-609 GCF_012274545.1 Fukomys damarensis
CTTTTTCACTCAGCATAATTTCCTGGAGATTCATCTGAGGTGTTGTGTGTATCACAATCCATTCCTATTCGTCACAAAGCAGCACTCCACAGCACAGAAGGAACACAGTTTGTTTAACTGTTAACCTGCTAAAGAAAGTCTGGGCAGTTGCCAGTTTTGGGCTATTAGCAATGAAGCTGCTATGGAAAACCAAGTCTAGATTTTGTGTGAATGTTTCCACTTTTCTAGGATAAATGTCGAAGGCTGCCCTGGGGGCTCACATGGTAGTTGCATGTTTAATAAGAAACCGCTCGATTACTTTGTAGAGTAGCTGTGCCATGCTGCATTCCCAGCAGACCATTTCTCCCATCTTTGTCAGCACTGGGTGTTTTTAACTTTAGCTATTTTGATAGATGTGTCACGATATCTCACCGGGGCTTTAATTTGCATGTCCCTAATGGCTGAGAGTGTTGAATATGTTTTTTATGTACTTATTTATTATGTGCCTATTATCTTTAGTAAAATATCTGTCCTCATATTTTGTCATTTTTACTGGGAGCTCCTTGACTGATTATTGATCCTTTGTATAGTCTAGACTGTGATCCTCTACTGAGTGTGCAGTTGCAAATG
>NW_022917866.1:0-209 GCF_012274545.1 Fukomys damarensis
GTTTCCCTGGGTTTGTGATTCTAGGTGCACCTCATGGATACACCTGGATATCCCAAAATCACCAGGAGGAGACAAACTTGGCCAAAGTCACCAAGGGGAGATGGAGAAATGAGACTGAGGCCCTGGACACCCTGAGCAATGTCTGGCAGGTGGGGCAGGGAGAGGCAGCACAGAGCTGTTCTGTGCTCTCCTGTTTTCATTTTTTTTTT
>NW_022917867.1:0-226 GCF_012274545.1 Fukomys damarensis
CAAGAAGGGCTAATCTTATTTTCTTCTCATGAGCCCTGGAATCCATTCCCTCTTCTCTCTTCCAAATTCTTACTCATTATGGTTCTTAATAGTTTTTATTCTGAAATAACTGATATTTTATTTATCTTAATACCCTTTAAACAGCCTGTATTAGATGCAAGATTTCATTTTTACCATCCAATGAAAGAAACATTGAGTACATTTGCTCATATTTCCAAATTTCAAT
>NW_022917868.1:0-373 GCF_012274545.1 Fukomys damarensis
TAAAAATATACATTTTTATATGAAGAAATTTGGATGCAGGCTACAACATGGATGAAGCTTGACGTCACACTAAGTGGAAGAGCCAGATACAAAAAACCCAAATATTGTATGATTCCACTTATGTAAAATACCTCAATTAGTCCAATACATAGAGACGAAGTAGAATCCTATTTACAAGGGCCTGGAGGGCAAGGGATATCAGGAATTATTGTTTAATGAATACAGAGTTTCAGTTGGGGAAACTGAAAACTTCGGGAGATGGTTAGTGGTGATAGTTATGTAGCTATGTGATTGTACTTAATGCTTTTATTTTAAAAGCTTTTAAAATAAAATAAAAATCATCTATTTCCCTCAATCTTCATATTGCTCTGCC
>NW_022917869.1:0-232 GCF_012274545.1 Fukomys damarensis
TTTATTTTTTCTAGCATTCTTTTAGTCTCCATTTCATTCACTTCTGCTCTGATCTTTATAATTTCCTCCATTGTATGAGCTTTGGATTTTTGCTCTTCTTTTTCTAGAAGCTTAAGATTCAGTATTAGGTTGTTTATTTGAGCTTGCTGTTTTCCTAGTGTGGACATTCATTGCTATGAATTTTTCACACAGAATTGCTTTCATTGTGTCCCATAGATTCCTTTATGTGGTA
>NW_022917870.1:0-223 GCF_012274545.1 Fukomys damarensis
TCCACTCTTCATCTGCCCTTTCTCACTCTTTCATCTCCCAGCACCATCCTCTGCCCCTAGCCAACTTTTGACTTTCCAGTTGTCTTTTACTTTCTGCGTATGTGTTTCTCCCCTCTACCTCTCCTTCCCCTGCCCTCTTTCCCTATTCTGCTTCCCTCCAGTCAACCTTTCTGGCTCTCACAAAAGCTTTGTTTCCATTTATTTTCTTTATTTCCTTGTCTTT
>NW_022917871.1:0-220 GCF_012274545.1 Fukomys damarensis
TCTCTCTCAATAAGTTTTTCCTACTTTTAGCCTCTGTTGTTCCTAGAATTCATTCTCGGAGTTTAGAGAACATGAACTCACATTTTGAATACCTAGCAGGTTTGGGAGTTGCATCTCTTTCTCTTGTATCACTATGGCCAGGAAGAACATTGTGGTAGGGAGCACAGCACACAACAAAGCAAAGCTGCTCATGTCATGGTGGTCAGAAGATGGAAAAAAG
>NW_022917872.1:0-303 GCF_012274545.1 Fukomys damarensis
CTCAAAGATCAAGATAATTCATCATACTAAAATGGAGAAAAATTAAATGACAAATTTGATAAAGTCAGAAAAACAATCAAAAACTCAATACCTGGGCCAGGGATTTAGCTCAGTGGTGTAGCCACCTGCCTTGCAAGTGCAAGGTCCCAAGTTCGATCCCCAATATAAAAAAAAATAGAAAGGCAAAACTCAATACTTTTTCATAATAATGATAATGAAAATAATAAGGAAAATTTAAAAAACTATAAAGAAATCTTTCATAACCTGAAAAGAAATAGCTATAAAAAATCTACGGCAAGTCTC
>NW_022917873.1:0-225 GCF_012274545.1 Fukomys damarensis
GATCCTTTGCTTACTTATTAGAAACACAAGTTTTGGGCTGGGGATTTAGCTCAGTGGTTCTGGTGCCTGCCTCTCAAGCCCAAGGGCCTGAGTTCAATCCCTGGTGCCAATTAAAAAGAAAGAAATGAAAGTTTTAAAATGATAACTATTTTGTTTTTTGTCAAGTATATAGTTTATAATGTGTATAAAAACAATATCATTTATATAAAGAGCGGGAAATATTTA
>NW_022917874.1:0-301 GCF_012274545.1 Fukomys damarensis
TTTCATCGTTAAGTTGTTTATTTGAGCCCACTCTATTTTCCTAGTGTGGGCATTCAATGTTATTAATTTTCCCATTAGAACTGCTTTCATTGTGTCCCATAGATTCAAGTATGTTGTATTGGCATTCTCATTTATTCATAAAAACTGTCTCATTTCTTCTTTAATTTCCTCTGTAATCCATTGATTGTTTAGGACAGTGTTGATCAGTTTTCATGTGCTTGTGAAGTTTCTACAGTTGCTCGTGCTATTGATCTCCAGTTTGATTGCACTATGATCTGATAATATACAGGGGATGACTTCA
>NW_022917875.1:0-200 GCF_012274545.1 Fukomys damarensis
CATTGGAAAATGCAACTCACAGCCACACTGTACCCAATGCATTTCTAAGTTATTCATAGCACTTGATGCATTGGAACTGTTAATACAACAATTGTGTCGAGTACTCATGGGGCAACAGATGCTATGGAGGGATTAGCTGCATAACTGGGTCAAAATTTAAACCACATATCACATGATCATTTGCAGCATTCAAAGGACTC
>NW_022917876.1:0-208 GCF_012274545.1 Fukomys damarensis
CAATGTGACAAGCCACACCCTCAGTTGCACCCATCTTCCCAGTGTCCTGAGCAGTTACCACTCCACTCCCATCAAGGGTCTCATTCACGAGTATGTATCACAAAACCACCCTGCGTGACAGGCAGAGCAAGGATGGCTTCGGAGCTCCCCGCAGCAACACAGCGATTGAGCAAACACGAGAATCCAAACTCCAAAGTGTGCACCCAGA
>NW_022917877.1:0-1023 GCF_012274545.1 Fukomys damarensis
TTTTTTTTTTCTTCACGTTTCCTCTTTTTCCTGAGTCTCATTCCAAATTGAATTTTTGTTCCTGTCTACGATTTATTCCTAACCTTCACTTTCCGTTCTCAGAGGAAAGGGGTCTGATACACAATTTCACACTAACATGTGAATGCCTATTAAAGTGTTTCTTGTGGGCTAGAGAGCTACGTGAGATTTTATTTTATTTTATTTTTTTTAGAAACGGCAACAGCTGACGTAAGAGAATTAATTTCTAACTGAGAAATTTCAAAAACATCAGGTATCTCGAATCTGAGTCAGGCTATATTGTGAGGTCAGCAGAACACTCAGCCCCTCGAATCAGGACACATGCGCAGTAGCTTTAATTTAGGACCAGGTTTGTGCTGAATGGCTCTAAATCTACGATGGTTTAAGCTATGCCACTGATGGTTTTGAAACAGTGCTTAATAAACAAAAGGGAAACAAATCCTCAGTGTTTTGGCGATGAAAGCTATTGAAAAAATCCCTTAAGATTTTCTCTAAAAGTGGTATTAAAACCTAATACCTGAAAAATTAAAACTGGCAAGAAGCAAAGTCGTCCTTGTTATCTACCTTATTTGTAACCAAACTCAATGAATTAAATGATTTAAAAATACCTATTAATCACAAGAAGAGAGGGTGTTGTTCATAGGTTCTGGATTAGCTGTCTTGAGTTAGTCTGGGGTATTTTTCATTGTGCTATTAGAGGGCTCCTCAGTAAAAAATATTTTGATGTGCATCACTGTTTTGCTTTCTCCTTTTTCATTTTAAAATCCAATAAAAATATCCATTAATGCAGTATTATCACTAAAACCTTAGGGGGTTGAGACATATAATTTTATGGTTCCCATGGCAACTGTAACATAGTCATCCATCAACAGATACAATAGCACAAAAATTTAGTATCATAGATAGTAATTCAAAATATAAGGAGCTTAGGGAGTCTTTAATTTCCAGATTTTTGAGAATATGAAGTCTTAATTATAATGTTGCATTAGTGAGGTGTTTTGCGTT
>NW_022917878.1:0-243 GCF_012274545.1 Fukomys damarensis
AATGCGTCTCCCTTTTTCTAAGCGGCCCCATGGATTAGAAGGTGACCCTCACTTGCTCTGAACATTGCTTTGGGGTTGATACAACCACAGACCTTTATTTCACAGTGGCAGCAGGGTTATCCTTTCATCCTTTTCCTCTTTGTCTCTTTACGTTGAATTTGTCTCTTTAAATGAACCTGACTTTTCCTATGAAACCATTTGCATTTTTTGTGATTTTTCCTTCATCTTGCTGTTTATTGTCAC
>NW_022917879.1:0-1104 GCF_012274545.1 Fukomys damarensis
ACACTCGTACTGGCCATCATGCAGTGAACAATTTTGTACCTGTTAGTCACATAGTGAGAATGACCGTGGCTCATCCTTCATCCAGCAGAACTGTGAGCAGCGGATCACCATGCAGCGAGCTCACAGTCATGCCAGGCTACATCCAGCAGACTGCTTAGGTCTAATTGGTCCTGCAGTGTGTTCAACATCACCACAGCCTGATTTCAACCATCTGAAAAGAAATGGTTAAAGAGTCATTCAGCCTGTGCTCACCTCAGACTACAACCTGTGGAGAAATGAGCAGGGCCTAGCAATGCAGTCTACCCACCTTGCCATAGATAGCTACAGCAGACAAATATACAATGGATAGGCTTGCAGTGAGACAGCATTCCCACTGTTTTTCCTCCAATGGGCCAGTGAGGACCTGGTAACAGCACAGAAAGCCCTAACAACTACTGTGCTACATTCACTGGATCTTTGATGACTGGTTAGGCACACATGGAGACTGCCCTGCCTTGCCTGCCTCCAACAGATGGGTTATGCAATGGTTAGCAATGCAGTCAGTATGCCCTCACCCAACCAGCAGCACCCAACCCCATACAGCAGTCCTCTGAGGACTGCTGAGCCAAGCAGTGTGCTTACCCTGGTCCTTCCTGGACTGCACACAGTGGATGGTTTATGAATGGGTAGGCAAGCAAACATCCTTGCCTTGCCAAAAAGCCATATACAAGTTTGGAAAGTAGTGGTGATCCAGGCAGCAAGGCTGCCTTCACTGCAGCTTGGAGACAGGGCTCCCATGAAGACCGTTTGGCCACACAGTGCGCACACCCTTGTCCCTGCCTGCACCCACTGGACAAGTGAGCAGGGCATAGCCACTGAGTAAGAACACCCTCCTGCAGACTTCAAAGAGCAGAAGGTTGAGCAGCAAATCGCCACAAAGTAAGCCTGCATTCAATCTTACCTGCCTCATACAGAATGACTAGGACCAGTTAGCAGCACAGAGGCACCTCACTCATATCATTCTGCATGCAGCAAAGTTTGGGGACTAGTTAGCCACACAGAGAGCCAGCCCTCATCTCTATGTCATCCAGGGATATGGTTGTAGAATATTTAGCAATGCAGTGA
>NW_022917879.1:4685-5547 GCF_012274545.1 Fukomys damarensis
CCTCTTCCTTCATCCAGTGGAACATTGAGCTGCAGATAACCATGCAGTGAGTTCACACTCATCCCAGGCTACATCCAGCAGACCATTTAGGACCAGCTAGTCATGCAGTGTGCTAGTTCTCAGGCCAGCCTGCATCCAGCCTTCTGAAAAGGAATGGTTAATGAGTCAGTCAGCCCCTCCTCACCTCAGACTACAATCTGTGGAGAAATGAGCAGGGCATAGCAATGCAATGAGCCCTCCATTGCATCAGCTAACAACAAGGAGATAACTGAGCAGCTGATGGCCATGCTGTGAGCCTGCATTCTCACTACCTGCCTCGTGCAAAATGAATAGCACAGTTAAGCAGCACAGAGAGCCCTCACTCATATCATTCTACATGAAGCGGAACTTTGCGAACAGTTTATCCACACAGAGAGCCCACCAACAACCCTGGCTACATTCTGGGATATCATTTTAGACCAGTTGGCAATGGTGTGATGCTGCCCTCACCTCTTCAAAAAAATAATGGGCTTGAGAAGGCCGGTCAGCCCCTCATTGAGCTCACAATGACCTCGACTGCATAGAGTGGGCCATTTCAGTACGGTCAAACATGCAGTGAACCTGCACTAAAACAAACAATCATACAGAGTTCTTCATAGTAGTGGTAAGAAATGTACTGAGCCAGCCTTGGCCACAGCCAGGAGCCAGGGCAACCATGAAAAACCCTAATCATGCAGTGAGTAAGGCCTCATGCTGGTGTAAGAACAGGTGGGCTGGTGTGTTCTACTTAACATTGCAGAAAGGCCCCACTCATACCTGGCAGCATGCAGCAGAAAGTTGAATACCAGTTAGCCATGCAATGAGCTCACCAGCCCTTTGGCCT
>NW_022917880.1:0-486 GCF_012274545.1 Fukomys damarensis
TTCCCGATTCCTCTTCCAAATTTCCTAGCCCCTTTGTCACATGAGTGCCTCAGGTTCCCTTCTACAAGCCCATTCCAGAGGATAATGTGCCCTCTCCACCATTGCAGGTACTGGTGCCCATCGAACTCACCTGCCTTCCTGACATCCAAAAGTCCCTATATTGCCCTGGCTGACTCCTACTCACATCCCCATCCTCCTTTTGCTGCTTCTTCATTCATGCCAGTAAATTCCTTCTCATCCCATGTCTCCAATTTACCACCTTTCCAGTAGACAGAGCATTGCAGCCCTCAGATACTACTCTTGAAATGAAATTTAGACTTAGCCAACTTGGTGATCATACATAAATTGGCAATGCAAGAAAAGAAATTGATGGACCCAATCTGGGATCAAATTGTGTTTGAGATTCCTTCAGTGCGCCAGGTATGATGCCACACCCTGGACTGTCTAGTGAAATCTCAGTAAACTTATCCGCTTACTTCTTGGAAG
>NW_022917881.1:0-219 GCF_012274545.1 Fukomys damarensis
ATAGTGGTTGTACTAGTTTACATCCTCACCAAAAATGTAGAAGAGTTTTTTCCTTATAGCCTTGCAAGCCCTTGTTATTATTAGATTTCTTGATGATGTCCATTCTTTTTGGGGTAAGATGGAATATTAGTTATGCTTTAATTTGAATTTATTTAGTGGCCAGTGATGCTAAGAATTTCTTCATGTATTTATTGGTCGTTTGTACTTCTATTAAGGATC
>NW_022917882.1:0-523 GCF_012274545.1 Fukomys damarensis
CTGTATACCTAAAATGTACCAGTCAACTAGCTAACTAAGTAAATAAATGGAAATGGCCCCAAAAGGAACTAAAACTTATAAAACTGTAGTAATTTAAGCAATATTATAGTGGTCCATAAAGAGATAATCACGGAAATATAAAAAGAGCAGAAATAAGCCCAAATGCACATGGAAATCTATTATCTGTTAAAGGGCATCTGAAGAAAGGAAGGAAAAGATAATATACAATAAGAAGTGTTAGGACAACTGGATACCCATTTGGAAAATTGGATCATCTTACATCTAGTTGAATTCCACAAAAAAAAAAAATTCTGAAACATAAATGTGTTTGAAGAAACTATCTGCAAATCTTATTACTTCAAATGGAGATATGTCTAACTATGATACAATGCCAAAATGAAAAGCTAGATTTAAAAAACTAGGTTATTTGCAAATACTATTATAAATAACTCCTAAATGTTTCTTAAATACGTGGAATATAAGAAAAAGCCACGCACAAACAACAGTGACTCTTCAGCAACAC
>NW_022917883.1:0-331 GCF_012274545.1 Fukomys damarensis
CTCCACATAGACTAGTATGACCAGAAACTTCTCAAGTCAAAGTCTCTAGAAACACAGCCTACTCCTACATCCCAACTTGGTTGACTCTCCTTTACTTTTTCCTGAGAATTTGAAGCAAGACAGCTACTCCTGCTCACAATTTGAACAAAAGCAGTGAGAGACACATCTACCTCCTTCGCCTATAGTTTCTTCTTTACCTTTTCAATTCCTTTTGTAATGTTTAAGACCAGGTTTGCTTTCTAATTATCTTCTCCTTAACAATAGTTTCGCGTCTCTACTTCACATTAAAACAATTTAATTCATCCTCAGAGAATACTTTTCTGTGGTCAGC
>NW_022917884.1:0-284 GCF_012274545.1 Fukomys damarensis
ATTACATTACTTTTTTCTTTTCTAGTTTTTTTACAGGGTCTTACTGCTACTTTAGGCAGGCTGGGTTTGTGCTTGGGATCCCTCCTTCTTCAAGCTCCCAGAGTGCTAGGACTACAGGTGTGCACCATCACTCCCAGCTTGGCTTCATTTCCTGACTTTTGTGGATGGTGCTGCAGTGAATGTGAAAGTATGAGTCCCTTCAACATGATGATTTCATTTCTTTGGATACATACTCAATAGTGGGATTGCTGCAGCATAAGGTAGTTTTATTTTTAATATTTTTG
>NW_022917885.1:0-263 GCF_012274545.1 Fukomys damarensis
CCATGGCTCGAGCGCTAGGATGTCCTGCGAGGGGCCCGGACGGGAAGGATATCCGCACCCACTCCCGCCTGGCCACCACCATCGTTCCTGTTCCTGGAGTGCCTGCTTGGGCCCTGACAGCGGGAAGGATCGCCCTGCCTTCCCCTGCTGCGCCACCATTTTTCCAGGACCAGGAGGACCTGCTTGTGTGCACATCATGTGAAAGAGAGCAGTTTCAGACCGCTGGAAGGATAATCCTGCTTGTCTTCAAGGGTTGATACCAT
>NW_022917886.1:0-209 GCF_012274545.1 Fukomys damarensis
AGTATTAATATGCACTCCAGTCGAAGAACTTCCCTCAATTGTTAGGGAGCGATATTAACAGAGAAAAAAAACCCACACATGTAATTAGTCCATTCCAATATTGCAGGGGGGAACAACAATAAAAATAGGGCAGGTCGAAGTGGTCGGCACCGTTTGCCGTAGACTCTGGCCAGCAAAAGAATTCAGAGCTACAACGCACACAACATTCC
>NW_022917887.1:0-293 GCF_012274545.1 Fukomys damarensis
AGTAATGAATGTAACTGTACCGTCTACCTAGAATGTACCAATAAATTCAATTTAATTAAAAAATAATAATAATCCTTGATAATTGACATGATACCTCTGTCAGCTGTTGCCTATGAGCAAAACATGCATGAAAGAAGTCCCTGGCTTTTATTTTGAAAGTTACAGATTAATTCTGGCACTGAGGGGTAAACCTGTGTCTGGGTAGTACTATAAGTCAGCTTTCTGGGCAGCTTTTTCACTACCGTATCATAGGATGGAATATGCATAGACTCTTTTTTTTTTTTTTTTTTTTG
>NW_022917888.1:0-202 GCF_012274545.1 Fukomys damarensis
CTCACCTGCAAGACCTTTACTTTTTCAGAAAATCCAAAAATAGTACACTCAGGTTTTAAAATTTTCAGCCAATATGTTAATATTCTCAATTAAGCTTTTTCACTTATAAGGACAATTCCAGGAAAAATATGATTTTTTTTTCCAATTAAGAGAAAAATAGGAAAAGAAAGCAGTCAGAGTACAAGACTCTCATTTGATTTTG
>NW_022917889.1:0-465 GCF_012274545.1 Fukomys damarensis
AGTATTCACTTTTAATTAAAACTATCAGGAAATGAATAGTATAAAGGAATTGCTCAGTCTGGCCAAGAAACTTTATAAAAATATCATACATAAAGGTAAGAAAGTGAATACTTTTCCTTCAGAGCAAGAGGAATTCAAGGATGCCCACTCTCACCGCTGCTACTCACGTTGTTCTGGAGTTGCCTAATTAATGCAGTAAAGCAGAGAGATGCGTGTTTGGAAAGGAAAAAGTCACATTGTCCTCATTCACAGAGAATATGATTGTCAATTTTTCAAATATTATAGAACAAAAGATGTTAGTAGAACTTACAAGAACATTTAAAGATGGAAAGTAAATGTCTAAACTCAATGGCATGTCTATTCTTAGTAAAGAACAACTTAAAATTTAAATTAAAATACTACTACATAGCATTAAAAACTAGGACATACTTAATATGACTTTTGCAAAAGGCATGCAAAATCTGT
>NW_022917890.1:0-239 GCF_012274545.1 Fukomys damarensis
TAGTGTCCCATAAAAGTCTTTATGAGGAGGCCAAAGGGTCTGTGATGGAAGGTTGAAGGGCTCGTGTTAAACGCTGAAAAGTCTTCACTGGAAGCTAGAAGATGATGTCCAACGTGAAAGTGAAGATGAGCTCCTCTAAAGAAAACAAGTGAGCCTTCCTGCTTCGTTTCCCTTCTACTGCATCCTGGCCACAATCCTCTCTAGGCTGGGTCTTCCACACACAAAACTATGTTAAGCCA
>NW_022917891.1:0-494 GCF_012274545.1 Fukomys damarensis
GGTTTCTCTGCACTCCGAGCAGCTAGGCACTCTCTTAGGCCTTAAGGGCTTTTCTGCTACAAGTGCCTCACAACAGTGTTTCCATCTCTGTGAGGCAGAGAACTACAAACAAAAAGAAATACAGTTGTACTCCATATAAGATGTGGACTTCACTAGTAGAGTCAGAGAGTTGCAGCCCCTTTCTCTGTGGAGTACTTCACATTCAGAAAACAACCGGTTTTGGTTTCCAAGAGCTAAGTGGCGAAAGAAGGAGTTTCCCATTGAAAACTGCAGTTTAAACTGCAGAAACACTCTACAGAGTGCATTTCTGCTCTAACCTCACACTGAACCTATCACCAATGTACAGAGTTCTGCAGGCTTGTGTTCACTCAGAGCTGCTAGTCACCCTCTTATGACATAAGGTCATTTCTGGTGGAAGCCCCTCACAAGAGTTTTTCAATCTCTGCTAGGGAGGGACCTACAAAGAAAAAGGAATACTTTTGTATTTCGTATAA
>NW_022917892.1:0-225 GCF_012274545.1 Fukomys damarensis
TATTTACCACTGATTTCAGAGAGTCAGCAAGGAAGAACACCAGCCTTTCTTATGAAGCATCACGTAGCTAGGATTTAGACTGTTGTTTTCCATATATAACACTCACAATGAGTATCACTGACATCTTTTTATTTAAATAGGTACATTGTTCTATAGGTTATGCAGTATTCCATTTGAAAATAGATCACAACTCATTCAGTAATTTGCTCTAAGATATTTACTTTT
>NW_022917893.1:0-496 GCF_012274545.1 Fukomys damarensis
CCTCATCTCTTTTATTTCTATGGAGAAGCTGGAGATGAAGTTATCCTTTCTGAACACCTGAAAAGAAACATGCAAAAAAGTGACTCCTTCCCTTTTAGATGTGCTTAACTATCTTCACCCTTTCTGCTTTCCTAAGTGTGATAGTTGTTTGTCTTTCAGTGTCCAGTTCAGATTTTACCAATTCTTTTCATCCAGCTTCTCCCTTGAATTGTTAAAGCACTAATAATGAAATATTGAAAAGTTTTGGCATTTCCTCCTTCTCTGCCTGGGACCATCGCAGCTTAACACATTTTGTGTCCAAAACACTTCTCCCTGTCAAACAAACACACACACACACACACACACACACACACACACACGTGTGCGTGTGTGAATGCACTTTGTTTAAAAATAATCAGTGTGGGGCATATATTCATACATATTTTATTCCCCATAGGCCCTATGCCCATTGCTTATTATTTTCTCTAACAAGATTCCTAGAAAATACATTGAATTT
>NW_022917894.1:0-1751 GCF_012274545.1 Fukomys damarensis
CCAGGCTGGTCTTGAACTCACAGGGATCCTCCTGCCTCAGCCTCCCAAGTGCTGGGATTACAGTCCTGCGCCACCACGCCCTGTCCAGTAACAGACTCTTGAAATGCATATAAAAATTGCATCTTGTGCTTTTATCATTTTACTTACCATAGTAACAGGTATTTTAAAACAAGACTTGCTCCTAATAAGCAATCCGAAGTTTCAGATATCCAGACATTCGAAAAGTAAAACAAAATAGAAGGGGAAAAAATCTTGCTTATGGTTGTGCTTTGTTTTGTTTTGTTCCTCTTTCTTGCTGACTAGAAATAAACACTGCCATATGTTCAGAAAATATCCAACGTTTGCATGTTTGGGTTTTTTTCTTTTTTTTAGCTTTATCTAGTGGAGTCTTGAGCCTTCAGCCAAGTGACCCTATAATCTTCACTTTATGAATAACCATGTAATTGAGCACATTCAGTAATCACCGAGGGTTGCAGTGTGGACAGTAGATTGCTAGTTGTTTTTTTTTTTTTTCCAACATATTTTTTTTTTCTGGACTGCCAGGAAAGTGAACACAAGTTGAGTCATTGGATCCGAAGTCCTTTGAAACCTGCAGCCTTCCTCCAGGATTAACCAAGGTGAGGAAGCTAAAGTGTTGTTATGGAAAGTGATACCTGCACCCACTTACCAAAATGATCCTCTGGGTTTTTTTTTTTAAATTGAAAAATGAGAATAGCTAAATCTATAGAGATCGTGCTTGAATACTTATACAGTTGATTTAAAACCCTGCGCAGTGCCAAGTACTGTTAACAAAGTATCCGTCCTGTGTCAGCGCCTCATCACCAGTACCCTATAGACTGATGGTAGGAGTCACCACTTCTCAGTGACAAATGCTAGCTCGTAGCTTGTTGATCCAAATATAAATCAGAGTGTTACTAAATAGGCATGATGGAATTGGAACCCAAACCTGTCTACTCCTGAAATTCACTAAGATAAAGCTTCCCGTTTTACTCTGAAGTGGTTGATCTGTAAGCACAATTCGAGGCAGAAAAGATCTAAAACCCTGAAACAATTCCACTTATCTCTTCACCCGTTGAGTTCTAGACTTGCCTGGGTGTCTCTAACTTCAGTGTGTCCCAACTCCAAAATATCACATTCCCTCCAGTTATTTTATTCCTTCTTATCTTCCTGGTCTTGCTTAATGAATCTGCCAGCTGCTAAGCTGTCGGAACTGGACAGCTGAGTTAATCACCTATTACTCCTACCCGCTAAGTGTTTGCAAATTCATAATGTCCCCTGCCCCTGGATCCTTTCTACTTCCTTAGTTTGACTCCTCATCATCTCTTCCCTGTAGCTAACAATCACCTGCCAACCGATCTGCCTTTCAGAGAAATTTTTCTGAAACGCAAATGTAATTAAATCCCCTCAGCCTTCCGATGGCTCTCCGTTGCCTGCAGACAGTTAGAGTCACCCAATTCCAGCCTCATCTTTTGCTTTTTCTCACCCAACTCTTTCGAATCCCACCCTGCCCTGGTCGCAGAGTGACTCTCTTGAATTCACACTTTTGTGCCTTTGAACGTAACACTCCTTCTGCCTCAACTGTCCCTCCTTCTTTGTCTCTTGGGAAATCCTTAGCTATCCTTCACCTTCTCCGGGAGGCTCTCTCCCAACTCACAGGCAGAATTAGTTCTCTCTCCTGCTCCGCGTTCATGACATTTATCACAATGAAGTGTGGTTGTCTTGCTGTCTGCCTTGAGGGCTCTGGTTTCCTC
>NW_022917895.1:0-208 GCF_012274545.1 Fukomys damarensis
GAGTGATAGTCCCAGCCCTTTATGTATTTATTCTTTGATACAGGATCTGGGGAAGTTGTCCATGTTGGCCTCAAAGTTTCAGTCTTCCTGTCTCCCTCTCTGAAATGGCTGTGAGTACAGGCATGCATGTGCCTGAATCTGCTATAACCATTGAATTCTATATAAATACTGTTCATGGTAACTATGAAAAAATTTTCCTCCCTTTATG
>NW_022917896.1:0-4254 GCF_012274545.1 Fukomys damarensis
GGCACAGTCAGGAGGTCTGAGAGTGCAGGGCCGGGGGTGTTTATGTGGGTTCAGGGGCACCCGCGCAGCTACCTTCCCCATGCTTGAGTGATGACAGCTGGGTTGGGAGCAGGCATGGCTCTCCTTCCCATGGTGGATCAGGGCCCAGGCTACATCCCAGCGCTTGATCGATGGTGGCTGGGTCGGGAGCAGGCGTGGCTCTTGAGTAATTCAACTTCTTGGGTGACAGGATATGAAGCTCACAGCATTACCTATAAAGCTGTATTCTTTGCCTGAGCTGTCATAACAAACTACAATAGACTGGCTGGTTTAAACAACAGAAAAAAACTCCTCAGTTTTAGAGTTTGGGAAGATCAAGATCAAAATGCTTGTCAGTCAGTCTCTGATGGTTCTCTTCCTGGCTTGCAGACAGTCACTTCTTCCTTGTGTCCTCACATGGGAGTAGGGCTGATATACCTTTTTTTATATTCACTCTCTGAAATGTCTTTTATGTTCTAGGTATATATCTATATTTATAGACTCTTATGGTTAGAGGGCAACCTGATAATCTGTCTGCCTCTGCTCACAAGCTTGTCCAAAAAGGAAAACCATGGATTTGGAAAGATGACAACACCCAGTTTAAAATGTTCCATAAAGGACACAGGTCTTTTATTTTTAAATCCTGGGTGAGATGAAGGAAGGGAAGGAAGACCGGACCACCAGTCATTTAGTACAGTGGATATACAGTTCTCCTGGGCTCCTTGAGAAAGTGAATTTAGAGTTTGCATTTCTTACTTCCTAGTACACCATGAAATATTTTGGTTGGCTCTGCTACTCACCAATGTGTCTTGAGTTATCATTCATTTTCACTCATCAGAGGCACAAAAATCCGCAAAGACCAGTTTTAAGTGATGATTCTGGGCCCTCTTGGATTTCCCAACAGTAAGCACGTGAAAGTGCTGACACTGACACTCCCTTAGCTCTTACCAGACCTGCTAGCACTAGGCCACCCCAGATTCACGGGCCATGACCTCATTGCCTGAAGTTATGTCTGTCCCTAATCCCATTGCAGATCCCATCATTTCCCTTTGAAATCAGGGCAGTCTGGAAGACACTAGAGCAGGGGACCCTGGGAGACACTCAGAGACTTCCCACAATCACTTCCCTTCCCCAGAACTCTGACGTTTAAACCTAACACTCAACTCTAATACTGACATAAAGATGTTGGTGACAAAGAAACTTTAAGGAAACTGCAAGGGCACAATGGCTTCCTCTCCAGCCAATGAGGAATGAATATGAGGCAGCATCACTTGTCTCTGGCAGACTAAGTTACCAAGAAGGCACCAACTACATTACACAGAATGCAATTTGGGGGAGATGTAGCATCAAATAAACCTACCCAGATTCATCAGGAAATTAAAAACATCTGTGAGGGTTATAGCAAAAAGGTTAATGGAAAGAGGTGTCTTGCTATAAGGCTTAAGGTAATAATAAAAATCTATTAAACTTTAAAGAGTTGACTATGAATTTGAAGGACTGTCAGCAAGGATACTTGGGCAAATATAACCAATAATTTTTTCCCTTGCATTACATTTATCTTTTCATTTTATATTTAGCTTTCCAATACATTTTTCAGTGTTTTGTTTGGTTGGTTTTGGGGTTTTTTTGGGGGGGGGTGGTACCAGGGATCAAACTCAGGACCTTGCACTTGCAAGGCAGATGGCAAATCCACTGAGCTAAATCCCCAGCCCTACACTTTTCGTTTTTACTCATATTATTTCTCTCATCAGAACTTTTTCTTGTCATGGGGAGGCAGTTGTTACACAAATACTTCTGAAGTTTCTAAATAATGAAGTTTGGGGACAGAATAGGGCTTTACCTAGCAACAGACTCAAGGCAGCAACAGAAGGAGGGTCATCCAGGTACAGAACAACAGCCAAGCCCACCATCCCAACCTATGCAGCACACAGGACCTCAGCAGTGCAACACTATGATAAAGAAAAGCATACTTAGAGTAAATTCTCTCTTCATGATAGAAATGAAAAAATTAATACATAGCAGAATTGTGAAATTCTTAAGAATTTTAAAGTAGTCCATAAAAGAAGATAGAGTAACATATTCCATGCCTCCCTGGGTTTCTGCTTATATTTTCTTTTTAAAAAAAAGCTTCACTGATATGTAATTAACATATAACAGATCACTCATACTTAAACGGTGTAACTTTGTGTCAGATCTGAAGGCATCACCTCACTCAAGATCCTGAACAATATCCTCCATCCCTAAAGCTCCCCTGGGATAATGTGCAAGCCATCCCCGCCCCAATCTACAGGCAGCGGCTAAACTTCTCGGTCGCGGTAAAATAGTTTACATTTTCTAAAATTTTATAAAAGTGAAATCACACAAGAACCCATTTTCTGTCTTTCCTCGTTCAATATAATGTTTCTGAGATCTGTGCATCCTGTTGTATACAACAGTGACGTCTTCGTTTTGATTGTTCGCTGACATTTCATTGGGTAGAAGTGTCTGTTTCTTCATTCACCTGTTCGTGGGCATTTGAGCTATTTCTGGTTTCAAGTCCTTACAAATAAATATTCGAGTACACATCTCTTCTTGTAAATTATTTCGTTTTACCTAGCAGTACAGTGTTTGAATCCTGTAATATATTTTGCTTACATTTGTAAAGCAGTCAGACCTCTTGCTAGATGGTCATTTGTGTGGGTTTACACTGCCATAAGCAGTGCAGAGGGTTCAGTCACTTCCCAGCCTTACCGTGTTTGGCAGCGCTGTCTTCTAAGTTTAGTCATTAGAATGGGACTGTGGTGGCATTTCGCTGTGATCTGAGTTTGCATCTCCGTAATGATTTATGATATCGATTAATTTATGTGGTTATTTTGCCATCTGTGACTCTTCCTGATCACGTGTATTTCAAATTTTTTACTTGGCTTGTTCTTACTATTCTTCTTACTACTTGCAAGTGTTCCCTATATATTAAAGATTAAAATGTCTTCATCGGATATTTGCAAATATTTCTCCTATTCTACTACTCTGTGTTTATCTTTCCACTTTTGTAAGTTTCTCTTTTCAAAAGCAAGTTTTTTTTACTTTGATGTAGTCCTGTTTACTGATGTTTTCAAAGTTTATGATTTTCATTCAAAATTATATGTCAAACTTGAAGGCATTTCGATTTTTTTCTTATGTTGTATTGAAGTTTTCAAGTTTTCACTATTGTGTTTAGGGTTATGATTCGCTTTGAGTTCATTTGTGCGTGAGATAAGGCCGAGGTTCAATTTTCTTTTTCCAAGGGAAACAGTTTATTACAATGAATAGGAGGATTTCAAAGCAAATACTGAGAAATATTTTAATAAATTCAGTATACAATTATTAAAAACACTTTGAGGCATGCTTATTTGACATAAATTATATGGAAAATTCCTTCCAACCTCAGTAGTTTGATAGGGTTATGATGCTTTGAGTTCATTTGTGCGTGAGATAAGGCCGAGGTTCAATTTTCTTTTTCCAAGGGAAACAGTTTATTACAATGAATAGGAGGATTTCAAAGCAAATACTGAGAAATATTTTAATAAATTCAGTATACACATATTAAAAACACTTTGAGGCATGCTTATTTGACATAAATTATATGGAAAATTCCTTCCAACCTCAGTAGTTTGCTAAGCATGTTTACAGAAAGCTGCACCAGGGGCAAGATACAGGCCAAGTTAGATTCTATTTTCCTCTCCTACCTTTACTTTAACACCTGCCTCCACTTCAATAGGAAAAGCTCTGCCTTTAGCTGAATTTTATAAATGTGGCTATGCCCTAAAAAGAAATCACTGTCAGCATTTACCTATTTTGTAAATGCAGGCTGTTATGTACGTGAATATCATTGTGTATATGTATGTATATATATTTTTAACTTTATTAAGTTTATTTGTACATTTTAGGTACACGATACAATTATATTCATCATTGGGATCTTGTACCTTTACATGACTTATCTTGGTTCTTGTTTTTCCCCATTCCCCAGCCCTCCCTTCAACCCCTCCAACCTTCCCTGTTTACAAAGACATTGTTTCCTTGTTTTTCCTTTTCACATATTTTTTCTTATCCCTTTTTACCTTTTCCCTACTTCCTTTACTCTTTTAGACTTTATCTTCCTACTACACAAAATCAATTACAGATTTTGGTTCTTATTTATACTTTTAGTTTTTCACAACAAACTATTCAGTATTTACACATATGTGACTTATTAATTTCACTTAAGAGTATAACCTC
>NW_022917896.1:4636-5133 GCF_012274545.1 Fukomys damarensis
TATTCTAGATAGTAGACCTTTGTCTAAAGAACAGCTGGTAGAAATTTTTCCCCACATTGTGGGTTGTCTCTTAGCTCTACTTGTGATTTCTCTGGCAGTGCATAAACTTTTTAAAAAGTTGAGATCCCAATTGTTGATTCTTTGTGCTAGTTCTTGTGCTACTGAGGGTTTGTTCATAAAATCTTTTCCTATGCCAATATCTTCAAGAGTTCTATCTAACTTATCTTCCAGCAAGTTTAGTATTTCTATTTTAATGTTTAAATATTTAATCCACTTGGATTTTTAGTTTAGTGATATGCACCAAATGTTGTGGAAGGAATTAGCAAGGGACACACACATAGAGACAAGCTGAATGGAAGTAAAATAAAAAGTTTACTTTGTCAACAAAAGGTCGATCTCATTCAAAAAGGCTGTGCCAGTGATCAACCTCCTACTGGGTTCCAGCTTCCTCTTTTATAGGTTTTACAGCTATGATCTCATTTAGGTGGTTACATTTC
>NW_022917897.1:0-746 GCF_012274545.1 Fukomys damarensis
CAAACAAACAGACCCTATCTACAGAGTGAGGAAAACTGTTGAGGATCCCTATTCCTAAGGACTCTTGGTGCTTTGTTAAGATAGGGGATTCAGAGGTTAAGATGGAAACAGGTTGACAGTTCTGTTCTCTTGCCTGTTCTTGTATAGACTAATGCCTGCTGTTAATGCTGGGAAAGCCAACTTTCCTACTCTGAGAAAGTCCAGTAACTGCTTCTGGTCACCTGCCACCACAGACACAGTCTGTACAGGACAGATCAGCCCTGTAAATCTACTGGTCTTTAGTCTAAACATGTTTCTTTGCCTGCACTGTACCCTCGCCACCAGAATCTGGGTAGTCATTGTGAAGAAGAGTAATATCTAACTCTGTAGGCCTGTGGAAATGCTTAAAGATCCCTTACAAAACCAGAGTAAGAAATAGGAGCCACGTCGTTTAGTTGACCAAAGTCTTGTCCTGTGGAGTTGCTAATCTGACAGGAAGTTTCTCTTAATATATTTTCTATTTGTCTTTGGTACCAGGGATTGAACTCGGGTCCTGTGCTTACAAGGCAGGTGCCAAACCACTGAGCTAAATCCCCAGCCCCTTATTTTCTATTTGTCTGCACTGCTATTTCCAAGGCATCGTGCATTTGCAGAGGCAGAATGCTAGAATTGCTTAGATTTTATTTATTATTTATTTATTTTGATACTGGGGATTGAACTCGGGTCCTTGTGCTTGTGAGGCAGGTGGTGGAACCACTGAGCTAAAT
>NW_022917898.1:0-230 GCF_012274545.1 Fukomys damarensis
ATATTAAGGGCAAACACTGAAAGTTTAAGGTGAGATTGTGGCTCCTAGCAATTAGTGACATTAGCTACATAGGGGTAATCACATAAAATGTTAACGGCTTCTGCCAAACTACCGTCTAATACATTAATTACAGCAACTAATTCTGATATTTGAGCTGAACATTCAGGGGTAGCAATTTTCTGGTGATTTTGCATAGTCCATTAAGCAACAATACCATGAGAAGATCCATC
>NW_022917899.1:0-221 GCF_012274545.1 Fukomys damarensis
ACAAAAGAAAAATTTTCCAAAGGAGCTCCTGCTGTGTGACCTTGGGCAGATCTGGCCAGTTTGGGACACTTTCCTTATCCATAGAGAGGAACAAGGTCTCCCAGCTGGAAACAGTAGGCTTTTTGGAGTCAGGCGTTGTTTCATGTTGTAACAGTGCTCTCTTGTGGTCATATCCTTAACCAATTCTTTTGATTTGCAAAGTAAATTTTGCATTCATTTTT
>NW_022917900.1:0-200 GCF_012274545.1 Fukomys damarensis
GGAAGCTTATGGTCCCAGGAAGCTCTGCAGTCTGCTAATTATGTGCCTCAGCTTCCTCCTCTATGTGATGGCTGACACTGTAGCTCTCTTCCAAGTAGATGGCCTATGTTATGTGTCCAGGCTCGTGGCAGTGACCACCAGGTCCAAGGTCCCTGTGAATGAAGGAGATGGTAGGAACTGATTGACATGGAAACTGCTCT
>NW_022917901.1:0-246 GCF_012274545.1 Fukomys damarensis
TCACGCAGGCCTGTGTAGCCCGTCCCTATGTCCTTCCCAATATCTCATATGTACCTATTCTCCGTTCTATCAAGCAAGGTGTCTTTCCACTTTAGAAAGGGAGAGGGGCAGTAAGCAGAAAGGACCAGAATAGCATTTCTTTATCAGGTGTAGAAGGAGAGGGAAAGACAGGGAATGCTCACCCTGCAATATTTTTTGACCCATCAAAATTAGATGGAACAGACAGCCCTTCCCAACAGATATTTA
>NW_022917902.1:0-386 GCF_012274545.1 Fukomys damarensis
TTTTTTTATCTAATAGATGTAGTTGCTTTATTGTGAGTTGCTTTTTCACTTATGCTGTTTTCTTACTTGCCTTTGATTGTTCTCTCCAGTATTGAAAGTGGGCTATTAAAGTCTCAGTTGTTATTGTAGATCTACTACTCTCTCCAATTTTGTCAGTTTGTGCCTCATAAGTTTTGATAGTCTGTCATTATGTGTGAAAGTGTAATTTTTCTTGCTGTATTAACCTTTTATTAATACATCTTTTGTCACCTTTAATCTTTTTTGATTTGAAGTATATTTTGTCGGATACTGGTATAGCTACCCCTGCTTTCTGCTTTCTTTTGTTTACTCTTTGCAGGGAATACCCCTTACCCCCAGTCCTTTTATTTTCAGCTTTGTGTCGTGGA
>NW_022917903.1:0-798 GCF_012274545.1 Fukomys damarensis
TTGGAGATTCCTCAAAAATCTAAAACTGTAGGCTCCATTTAACCTAATGATTCTTCTTCTAGTATCTTTCCAAAATAATTAAAAGCATCATGTCACATCATTATACGCACACTTGTAGAGAACAGTTATTAGAACTTCTGCAGCAAGTTCTAGTCTCCT
Organism: Fukomys damarensis; assembly: GCF_012274545.1. NCBI lineage: Eukaryota > Metazoa > Chordata > Mammalia > Rodentia > Bathyergidae > Fukomys > Fukomys damarensis. The sequence continues at coordinate 160 of NW_022917903.1, forward strand.
GCAAGAAATGACATCACAAGGAAAATTAATTTGTTAGAAAAAACGATAGAAGAAATAAGACAGAAAAGAGGCTGAGATTTTGAGCCCAACAAATGGAAAGACAAAAGCCCTAAGCTTGCCACATCTTTATTCAGTACATCAGGAGGAAAAAAATGGAACAGATGATTCAGGGCAGAGTTCAGTTTATTGGGAGAGTAACAAATGTAAAAGGTGACTGAAGGGGCTGAGGCAGTAAAAGTCCTAAAATAATGAGGAAATATGTAGATGAAAATTGTGTTACTACCAGAATTTATTCATCTGGTGCAATCTTGTCCTGAAGCATCACAGCATCACTGAGCCATTGAAATTTTAGCTGTGACCAAAGGCCAAATTGGAGGTATGTCTTAAAATGCTATAGCTAGCCTGTGGCAGGAGAACTAGGCCTAATCATAATTTTAATTGTTTAATGATTTTCCCAAAAATTATGTAACATTGCTCCCAACACAAACACATGATTATAGCAGTACATCTTGTAATAACTACATCCTGGAAATAGATCAAATGCCCGTTGATTGATGAATGGATAAAGATGTATGATTTTTATAAATGGAGTACTACTCAGCGATAAATAAGGGCAAACTTGAGACATATCTAGGTAAA
>NW_022917904.1:0-550 GCF_012274545.1 Fukomys damarensis
TAAGGGAGTGCCTAGCAGCTCTGAGTGCACACAAGCCTCCAGAACTCTGTGTACTTGGTGATACGTTCAGTTTGACGTTAGAACACAAACGCACTTTGCCGATTGCTTCTGCCATTTAAACTGCAGTTTTCCCCGGGAAACAGCTTCTCTCCCCGCTTACACGTTTAAAGCGAAAGCGGTCAGTTTCATGAATGTGAAGTACTCCATATAGAAAGGTGCTGCAACTCTGTGAGTTTACCAGTGAAGTCCACTTTTTAGGGGGAGTACAACTGTAGTCCTTTTTGTTTGTAGGTCTCTGGCTGGCAGAGATTGAAACACTGTTGTGAGGCCCTTTTAGCAGAGAAGCCCTTCAGGCCTAAGGGAGTGCCAAGCAGCTCTGAGTGCACACAAGCCTCCAGAGCTCTGTGTGCTTTCGGATAGGTTCAGTTTTACGTTAGAACACAAACGCACTTTGCCAAGGGCTTCTGCCTTTTAAAGTGCAGTTTTTGCCGGGAAACAGCTTCTCTCGCCACTTAGCCGTTTAAAGCGAAAGCGGTCAGTTTCATGAATG
>NW_022917905.1:0-293 GCF_012274545.1 Fukomys damarensis
AATGGCTGCTATCAAGAAATCAACCAATAACAAAGGTTGGCAGGGCTGTGGGGAGAAAGGAACCTTTCTCCATTGTTATTGGGAGTACAGACTGGTGCAGCCACTGTGGAAATCAATATGGAGATACCTTAGAGAACTATGATTAGAAGTCCCATTTGACCAAGCTAACTCTCTCCTGGGTATCTTTCCAAAAGATTTAAAAGAATCATACCATAGTGATATATACACCCCTGTTTATAGTGGCACAGTTTGTAATAGCTAAAACTTGGAAACAACCCAAATGCCCATCAACT
>NW_022917906.1:0-223 GCF_012274545.1 Fukomys damarensis
GTAACAAGGGGTGTAAGCCCTCAAATTCTTAGTTAAAGTATGGGTCAAATGGAATCTAGAGGTGTTATGTAGGCAACTCTATATAAAAGTTGCTAAAAGTACAAGGCATTAAAGTTAAGAAGGCTCAATTGGAAGCATTTGTGAAGTTTGTCCATGGCTATGTGATGAGGCAGAAATAAACGCTGAAGTATGGGAGAGAGTTGGAAAACAGTTGAATAAAGCC
>NW_022917907.1:0-268 GCF_012274545.1 Fukomys damarensis
TTCATTATGGCCATCATATTTTTAATTATCTGTTTATTTTTATCAAGAGACTTATTGTTGTGTTCTGTTACTTCCACTGCTACCATTTCATAAAATTCAGCTCAGTGGCTTTTGCTGTCTTCACCTCAGTGCCCCCCCCATGATTTGCCCAGGGTGGGTAGAAGGCTATGGGTTGCATGTTGCTTTCATTTTTCCTCATTTTCTGTTTTGCCGTTGTTGTTTGTTTTCTTCATTGAGGCTTGTAAATTCCTTATAGTAGGTAGCTTTA
>NW_022917908.1:0-1138 GCF_012274545.1 Fukomys damarensis
TTTTATTTTGAGAGAGAGCCTCACTAAGTTCCCCAGACTGGCCTCAAACATGAGATCTTCCTTAGCCTCCCAGGTACCTGGGACTACGGTTGTGCTCCATTGCATCTGACTTTTCTGAACTTTTTATATTTTTGTATTTAGAACCATGTTGAGATCTTACATATTCAAAAATTATAGATTGAATCAACAAAGATTAGAAGGGGGAGCCAACTAACTCAATTTTTTTAACAGCACTGACTATATATTCTCACTACAAAGGTAAATGAACTTTAAAAGAAATGTTGAACTCTATAGATTTGTTATTTGTACTATTATTGCTATAGCAATTCTGCAACCATTATGTGTATGTGATTGAAGTGAGCAAATGAGTAAATTTATCTAAATGTTGGGAGCCAGAGTTCTCACGTTGAAAAAGGGGAATTCAAATACAGTATGAATTAGGCAAAGGCAAAGAACTCTGAGGTATTGGATTATAATTAGCAGTATTATTATGAGCTATGTATTTTACAAATACATATAAAATATATACATTTATATATTTTCCAACTTTTTTCCTATAAAGGTTCAGAAATAAATACCTCAGTGGTTATAAGTTATTGTTTTGTTTTGGATTTTTTTTTCCTATACTAGGATTCAAACTCAGGACCTTGTGCTTATGAGGCAGGCACGGGGGCCACTGAGCTAAATCCCTGGCCCCGTTAGTTACTGTTTTCTAAATACCATTTCCCAGCAAAAGGAACCAGGAGTCTTTGGGGAAATAATGACTCCAGGGCTGGAACAGCACATGATGAGCGTATAACATCTTTCTCCAGAAAGTAAAGAAATATTGAAAAATGATAGGAAAATATCTAAAGGACATAGAAGCTAGCTTGTAGGACATGCTACTAGCCAAATCTGGGACAATTAGAATAAATAATGACACTAATGAATTAAAACTAACTGAGTAAAAAATATCTAAGGTTGGACTGGTGGAGGGGTGGGTACTTCATTCTAGAAGAATGCCTATTAAAGAAATGACAGAATTTTTTTAAATCACCATTTTATAATCATTATACAAGTAACTATTTCAGGCAAAAATAATGGGTGATTAAAACTATTTGAGTCAGAATATTTGCATAATGGAAAGTATTCCTTCACA
>NW_022917909.1:0-212 GCF_012274545.1 Fukomys damarensis
ATTTTCTATCAGGGACACTAGGTCAGAATCAGAATCTGCAGACTGAGACTTCAGATCAAATTCCGAGGTGAATACTTAGGATGCAGAAGGGAGGGTAGCATGATAGATGAAAGTTGCAGAATGTAATAAAAATGGAAGATATTAAAAGAGATAAAAAATCTCCTTGCTTCATTTCTGCTCAGCCCTTGTTTGCCTCCTATTCTTACTGAAAG
>NW_022917910.1:0-206 GCF_012274545.1 Fukomys damarensis
TCGCCATTATGATAACTGAGCTCTGTCATAGCCCAGACAGGCACTGTGCACTCTGACACTCTGACAGCCTCTGTGAACAGTGAGTTGATATCTGGGCCTTTCATCTTTGCCTCACTGACTCTGATTCTACTCCTCCCAATACTTATCCTCAATATGTATTTCCTCGCTCATAATTCCAGGCCTACCCACCTCATGTGGATATTGAG
>NW_022917911.1:0-259 GCF_012274545.1 Fukomys damarensis
AGAATCCTCTACAGGTAAAGAAATGGGATGAACTGTCTACCTATTAGTTACCTCTTAAATTCAGAGTAGGAAGCAATGTTTTTAGAGGTCTCCTATGACTGCCAGTGTTCAGGGACATTTCATCATGTTTCTTAAAAGGAGAGGAGATATGTGGTTCACAAATCACAGGTAAAGCTTTTACTGGTCCCCTTTGATTGATCCTCTTTGACCTCGGAAAGCTCCACATTAATTGGCAGAGGCTAAAATGATGTGCGCAATA
>NW_022917912.1:0-243 GCF_012274545.1 Fukomys damarensis
CTTTTCGGATTCTCCTCCTGAAGAAACCCAGAGGTTTTCTTTTCTTTTTCTTTTTTCTTTTTTTCCTCTTCCTTATTTCCAATAAAAACTCTCCTAACTTTAAAAAAAAGACTACAGCTTGAAAATAAAATGTGAAGTTTATATAATAAAGTTTGGATTCTACTACAACAGGATCTCTACTTCTGTGTTCCCTCTTCTTCGAGAAAGTCACTTTAATTTTTTTGGTTTGTATCCATTTCATTT
>NW_022917913.1:0-1391 GCF_012274545.1 Fukomys damarensis
ATCCTCAAAGAATTAGCACAGATAACATTCAAAGAGAAAGAAGCATGGAGGCCAGCCTGGGCTATAGGGTAAGTACAAGAATAGCCTGAACTACACTGGGAGGCCCCATCTCAAAACAACAACGACAAAACACAGAAAGAAGCAGCTCACTGGAAATACAAACAAGAAAACAAAGAAATAATAGCACAAGCACAAAGATGAAAAACATAAAGATGTGAAGAGACACAGATGACTAAGAAAGCTTATTATTGGTCTAGTAAGAGTTCTAGAAGGATGCAAGAGAAACAGAGAATGGTTTGGTGCCAATATTCAAAAAGACAAGAGATAAAGATTTTCCAGAACTGATGAAAGACACCAAACCATATTTAGCAAACTCCTAAGTACCAAGAAAAATAAATAAAAACAAAATCCATACTTAAATATGATATGGAAGTATAAGATACCAAACACACAAAGAATTCTTAAAGTATCTTGAGGAAAAGAGACTAATTACTATCAAAGAAAATTTAGAATTAGATTTACATTAGAAGACAATGGCATTATACTTTGAATATTCTGAGAAAAGATCTGTCAGGGTAGTTTTATACCTAGCACATACAACTTTCAAGATTTACAGCAAAACAATATTATTTGTCTAAAAATGGAGTATTCCACTAGAAATTCCAATTGATGCATATTTTACAAAATGTTCTTCTGGCAGAATGACAGGAACCCCAAAGGGAAGATAAATGCAAGAAGGAGGGAGGAGGATTTAACTTAGTGGTAGAGTACTTGCCCAGTACGCATAAGGCCCCTGGGTTCAGGGTACAGTACTGAAAATAAAATTAAAAAACACATGAAAGAATGAAAAATCAAGTTGAAATATGAGATAATCCTAAACAAATACTGAAAGTATAATTAGTATATTATTAATAATATTTTGAGGCATTTAAACAAGATCAAATTTTAAGTTTTTAGTTCAAAGAAGTTATGAAAATCAAAGTACTCAAAGGTTTTTAACTGTTCAGTAGAAAGCTAAAGCTAAAGATAATAAGCACTTACGTCAAAAGCTCTAGCAACCACTAAAACAAGAAGAATGCATAATTTCTAAGACAACAGAAGGAAAAATGAAACAAAAATCCAATGAGAAAGCTGGATGCATGCTTATAATCCAAGCACTCGGGAGGCTGAGACAGGAGAATTTCTGTCATACATTTATATTTATGACAGCTTGGACTACATGGTGAGTTTAAGACCAGCCTGAATGATAAAACAAGATTCTGACTAAAAAAAAATCCAATGAGAGAGGAAATAAATACTGAAGAGTGGCGCACATGATGAGAAAATATAGTAAAACATATACATAATTATGACATATATAAACAGACTACACACTTTACGAGAGTAATACA
>NW_022917914.1:0-2195 GCF_012274545.1 Fukomys damarensis
ACATTTTATGCCAATTCATGCAACAAGAAAGAGTTCACATGTTTTGGTTGTAAGCAACCTGGATATCTGAAGAGAGATTTCCCTAATAAACCCAGTTCTGGGTCTCAACCATCAGCCCTATGCCCTAAGTGCCAGAAAGGGTACCATTGGGCATCAGAGTGTAGGTAAATTTTTGACAAGGAGGGAAAACTCATTGATTCTTCTCAGAAAAATAATTATGAAAGAGCACCCCCTAGTAGACAAAAAAACTTCCAACGGGGCCCACCTCAGTCCCTAACAAATATGAGGACAAATGTGAAAACAGCTTATCCCAGCATTCAATTTGTCCCACAGGGGGCCTCAAATCGAAATCCATTCATGACCTCTTCAGAGCAATCCCAGGCAGCTCAGGATTGGACCTCCACACCTCCGCCTACATAGTGTTAACCCTCAGATGGGAACACAAGCTCTCCCCATGGGAGTATTTGGACCCCTGCCGAAAGGCAGTGTTGGAATCATCCTAGGAAGGAGTAGTTAGATTTTAAAAGGGCTTCATATTCATCCAGGAGTCATAGATGCAGATTATATGGGTGAAATAAAAATATTAGCTTCATCACCTGATGGCATTACTGTTATCCCTGCTCAGCAGCGAATAGCACAGATATTGCTTTGTCCTTATATAGAACAAAATAGGCAAAATAGAGCCTTTTGGGTCTTCTGATGCATTTTGGGTCACACCTATCCAACAAGATAAACCTGAATTAACAATTTGGATTAATAAAAAACAATTAAAGGGAATTTTAGATGCTGGAGCTGATGTGACTGATGGCTCAATAACATTGGCCCAAGAATTGGCCTGTCCAAGATACAGCCACCCATCTTAGGAGAATAGGCATGACTCAAAATCCTCAAAAGAGCACAACACTATTAAATTGGAATGATGAAAATGGAAATCAGGGAAAAGATTCAGCCATTTATTGTGCCCCACTTCCAGTGAATTTATGGGGAAGAGATATTTTACAACAAATGGGAGCCATCATAGGTAGCCCTGATGAGTTAGTCACAAAACAAATGTTAAATCAGGGGTATATTCCAGGTAAGGGATTAGGGAAATACAATCAGGGAACAGCCACACCTATGATACCCATGCACATCCCCAAAGAGCAGGTTTAGGATATTCTTTTTACGGGCCATTGATTCAGCTGTACCCCATGCAGAGAAAATTGAATGGCTGCCTGGACCTCCTGTGTGGGTGGATCAATAGCCTCTCTCCCAAGAAAAGTTACAGGCTGCTCCTAGCTTAGTACAGGAGCAACTTGAGCTTGGCCATTTAGAAGTCTCATTCTCTCCTTGGAATTCCCCGGTATTTGTAATTAAAAATAAACCTGGAAAATGGAGACTTTTACAAGATCTAAGACAAATTAATAAAAGAATGATAGTAATGGGTGTTCTTCAGCCAGGCCTTCCCTCCCCGGTAGCCATTGCCAAAGAATCCAAAATTATAGTAGTGGATTTAAAGGATTGTTTTTTCTCTATTCCCTTACATCATGAGGATAAACAGTATTTTGCTTTTAGTCTCCCAGAAATCAGACTCAGCCCGTGAAAAGATGTCAATGTAAAGTATTACCTCAGGGAACAGCCAAGAGCCCTACCTTATGTCAATATTTCGTAGCAAAAGCCCTTTGAGGTTTGAAAAAATTGGCCCACAGTTCAAATCCTACATTATATGGATGATCTATTAGCTTGTTTGAATGAGGATGAATTATATTCTTGTTATGCTGATCTTGTGCTGAGTCTTAAAGCCGCTAACCTTCACATAGCTCCTGATAAGGGGCAATTGAATTTTCATTCCCTATTCATTTAGGATTTCAATTAAATAATAGTTATATAGCCCATAATATAGTTCTAAAGACCAATCATTTAAAAACCCTTAATGATTTTCAAAAATTAGGAGATATTAATTGGCTACATCCTTAAAATTATCTACTCATGAACTAAAACCATTGTTTGATATTTTAATAGGAGATCCTTCTCCAAATTCCCCTCAAGAGCTCACTATAGAAGCTAAGAAAGCCCTACAGACAGTTCAACTGGCAATAGAAAAACAAATTTCCTACATTGATTATTCTAAGCCTTTGTTCTTTGTGGTTTGCCCTTCCCAAGGAACACCAATGGGTGTGTTATGGCAAAACGCACCCATTTATTGGCTCCATTTA
>NW_022917915.1:0-279 GCF_012274545.1 Fukomys damarensis
GATCAGAGTCAGTGAGGCAAAGTTGGAAGGCCCAGATATCAGATATGAGAATCCACAGAGGCTCGCAGAGTGTCGGAGGGTACCGTTAGTGTTAGGGCCATGACAAAGCTCAGCTGTCATAATGCCGATGAGTTAGCAGTCCGAAACTGCGGTCACGGTTGCCAGATAGGGGTGCATTGTGGGAACTGTGGAGACAGCAGCAACATGCTAGGCCCGGGGTGTCATGCAAATCCATTCAGGACAGTCTCCTGGCTCCTGCTTAAAGAAACAAGTGAGAGG
>NW_022917916.1:0-235 GCF_012274545.1 Fukomys damarensis
AATGGTGCGGCTGCTGAGGGAACATTGCAAGGTACCCAAATGAATTTGAAATCGGAACAGCCGATAGCGAGCACAGTGCTGTATGGGTGCAGAATTTGAGGCTCCTGTATTAATTAGAAGCTACAGTTAATAGTAGAGATTTCATCTGAGCATAGCATTTGCAAAATACCTAATTTAGCCAGGAGCAGGGAAAGCCTCTCTGTACCCAACCTCCACAACCAGGGACTTCAGCAAA
>NW_022917917.1:0-316 GCF_012274545.1 Fukomys damarensis
AAGTTGGGATGTGCTCTGGTGCACTAAGCCTGTCTTTTTTGAGTTCTGATTCTTTGATGAACCGCCTTGCTGACCACGGAGGGAAGTTTCCCCAACCCCAGCTGGTGCAAAGCAACTCAGCCAGAGCCTGCAGGCCCTCCATCTCATCTCCAGGCCGCACTCTCTGGGTGGATACCTACCCTCACTGCCTCAGGGCCAGGTCCCGAGCAGCCAGTGAGAGCCCTTCTGCCACAGGACCCTGTGAAAGGATTTGAGCTAGCCATCCTGAGCCTGCTCACCTGCCTCACCTTCTTCCGCTCGTGAGATACACAGAAAG
>NW_022917918.1:0-1814 GCF_012274545.1 Fukomys damarensis
TTTTTTTTTTTTGCTTTGTTTTTTAATTTCTGCTTTTAAAAAATGGATATGAAAAAGGACCTAAAAAGATCTAGCATCCCAAAATTAATCATAATTGTAGGACAGCATAATTCTGAAAGTTCCAAAAAGTCTTTGAAAGGTTTTGTTTTCATATAATAAGATACTATTACCTATATTGGTTGCACAGAAAGTATCCGAGTTTTCCTAACTTCCAAAATCTAACAGACATCTCATGATTTCTATGTAAAATATTTACTGTTGGAAGTTACCCATTGGGTTTATGCTAAAACTATGCTATTACAAATTTACATTGACTTTGTTTTGGTCCTTCCCAAGATGAAACGAGATAGTCATCCCCATCTGTGTACTCAAGAAAAACAATTGTGCCTACAATTTCTCAGACTCATCTGAATTACATCTGAAATTTGCCTTTTCATTAAACATGAGGAATTATCAAGTGGTGCCTTTGAATTACTCATACGTGTCCAGAAATGGAACCCCATCCAGGGATTCTACCATGGTCTTCATGGTAAACGTCGTTATGAGGATCTGCTGTATCTAAGTCTTGGTTTTAAAGCCTTTGTGTAATTGTCTCTTAGCTTTATCCTAGCACTAAGAGCTGCATTCTTACCATTCTGCAGGTCAGGACACTGAGTATTGCCTAAAAAGTCACTTAACTGTACTAGAGTCATTTTTTACCCCATATACTTTTTACCAAGTGAGACCTTCCAGCCAGGCACCCTACCCCCTTGAGACTGATTAACTCACAGGTGAGGTAACTGGGCCTTCAGGTCACTGTTTATGGGAGGGTAGTGGCCTGTGGCCAAGGGAAAATTTCTTGGGAAATACATTTTCCCTCCTCCAAGCTCAGAATCTTGGAAGCTTCTGCTAGATCCAGCCAGGACTGGCTGTGAGATTTTAGAATTTCAGTCATTTTGTAAGACTTTAATAATATTTAAAATTAAATTGTAGTAAAATTAAATTATAATTTTTAGAAGTTAAGACTCAAAACATTTTCTAAATATTTTTTACTATTTTTTATGCTCTTCAAGTTATTTACTGTATTGTGTTTATAAGGGGGAAATACTATATCATGATGAGTTACTGGACCTCTCTTTCCACCTACAATCAGTATTTAACATGGCTAGCTTGAAATCAGTCACAGCAGGAACAGTTACCCATGGAAATGGGCAAATGCTATAAATCAGGACTGATTTTTTTTTTTGCTTGTCTATAATTAAGAACGTGATGAAAATGTCAATGAGAGTAAGCTTAAAAGTAGATGCCAGATGCAGTGAAGAATGTCTGTAATCCCAACACTCTAAGAGACTGATACATCTCAAGTTGGACCTCAGCTGGGACAGACACCTTAGCGAGATCTTATCCCAAAATTTAAAGAGGGTGCTGGGTTCTTAGCTCAGCATGAAGGCTCTGGACTCAATCTCCAGTGTTTTGTTTTATGTAGAGTAAGTCTACAGCTGTTACATGACAATAACACAAAGTAATTCCTTGAGGATATTTTCCTTCTGTTATCCAAACACTATTATCTAATTCAGCAAAACTTTGCTCACATCATTCAAGAACAAGTGAAACCCCTACATATGTTTATCATTTCACTTTCTTTTAAATAGTTAAGTAAAAATGTGAACCAACATTCACATCAGAACTTTAGCCACTCGTCAGTTACCTCGATAAGTTAGGAGTAGGTAGAAGAACCTGACAAAACTCATTGAAAGCATTCTGTGAAAGTCAGTAGTGGTCCACACAGAATTTATTCTTTTTTAAGATCTCATTTAGTATTATTTCTACATTGA
>NW_022917919.1:0-284 GCF_012274545.1 Fukomys damarensis
TCTACTACGTGGTGGACCCCGGGTTTGTGAAGCAGAGGGTCTACGACTCCAAGACTGGCGTGGACCAGCTGGTGGTGACGCCCATCTCGCAGGCCCAGGCGAAGCAGCGCGCGGGCAGGGCCGGCCGCACGGGCCCCGGGAGGTGCTACCGGCTGTACACGGAGCGCGCCTACCGCGACGAGATGCTCTCCACCAACGTGCCCGAGATCCAGAGGACCGACCTGGCCAGCACCGTGCTGTCCCTCAGGGCCATGGGCGTCAACGACCTGCTGTCCTTCGACTTC
>NW_022917920.1:0-250 GCF_012274545.1 Fukomys damarensis
TCCCCAAGTATACAGAGTTCTGGAGGCTTGTGTGCACTCAGGGCTGCTAGGCACTCCCTTAAGGCTGAAGGGCTTCTCTGCTTAAAGTGCCTCACAACAGTGTTTCAATCTGTGCCAGGCGGAGACTTAGAAACAAAGAGGACTACAGTTCTACTCCCCATAAGAAGTGGACTTCTCTGGTAAACTTACAGAGTTGCAGCACCTTTCTCTCTGGAGTACTTCACATTCATGAAACTGACTGCTTTCACTT
>NW_022917921.1:0-219 GCF_012274545.1 Fukomys damarensis
AAAGAGCTCATGTCAATTAATTTGACAACTTAGAATGGACAATCATTTCATAACATATAAATTGCAAAAAATCATATACGATTAAATGTAGTTTTAAAAGTTAGATCTGAAGTTAATTATTTCCCTATGAATAAAACTCTAAGGTTAAATGATTTGCTCATGAATTATTTTGAACATTTCAGAAATAAATAGCATCACAATTTGTAAGGGACAAATTAC
>NW_022917922.1:0-1098 GCF_012274545.1 Fukomys damarensis
AACGGGGCACAAAGAGCTTTGCCGAAGATCATTAAGGCTGGGTTTGCAGCACTACGGCCAGAATACTTTTTCACTGCAGACCCGGATGAAGTACACGCATGGACCATCAGGAAAGGGAGGAAGGCGCCTCAGGCTGCAGGAGGGATTCACACAGATTTTGAAAAAGGATTCATTATGGATGAAGTAATGAAATCCGAAGACTTGAAAGAGGAAGCTTCTGAGAAAGCAGTCAAGGCGGCTGGGAAACACAGACAACAAGGCAGAAATGATATTGTTGAGGAAGGAGATATTATCTTCTTCAAATTTAATACACCTTGGCAACCAAAAAAGAAATAAAACTTTTTAGATATTGCTGAGATAAACATACAACTTCCAAAAGGAGCATGGTTTTTTAAATTAAAATTTCTGAAAACTGAAGGAACAAATAAAGTTGGGGTCATGGAAATCTTTTACAAAGCAATTTTTATTGGTCTTAAAATTACAAAACACTGTGCACCTCCAATGAAATGTTACTAAATGTGAACAGCCTTGCTTTTCATGTGATTAAGACCCTACTTCAAAATTTATATTCCATTAAGATTTAAGTAAAGAAAGATGTTAGCCAGCTTGGATTGACAACAACCTAGAAATTCAAACTTTTTTTTTAACATGTATTTGCTTTTTAACAAATTCTTTGGATTTATAGCAGAAAATGTGATTTGTTTTTCCCAAATGACACTCATCGATATAAAAAGCATTTTAAATGTCAAATGGGAGAACATTTTTAAAGGAACTTCAACATGATTGTGTTAGGATTTCTTGCTCTTCAAAGTATAAAGCTGCTGGCTAAAGTTCCAAACGTTTTTGCCTTTCGTTAAATAAGTTCTAAAGCAGAGTTTTTATTCTGTGGACCTCACTAGACTTTCGTATTGAATGTAAATATTTGTGTGTCTCTTATTGACCCAGTCTTTACTAGCAAAATCAAGAGGCAGCTTTGGCTGGAGCAGGACCTAAGGGGCTTAGAGGAAAAAGAAAACCGCTTCCTGTTTGCAGTAGGAACAGATCAGGGCTAGTACTGCATCTCACTGCTCAGGTCGTGAAATTTTCCCATTACAAGTG
>NW_022917923.1:0-209 GCF_012274545.1 Fukomys damarensis
CTCCGCGGAGCCAAGGGTTCCCACTGCTTTGAATGGGAAAAGAGGAGGCATCTGCAGAATGGGGTAAGAAGGGCCTTGTGACTAAAAGTGTCGCGCATCCTTAGACCAGAGGGCATGCGGGCAGATAAGGAGAGAAAGAAGGGAGCCCCCAGAGGTCCCCTTGTGGGTCTAAAAGATAAAAATATGAAATTTCTGTCATAAGAGATTGT
>NW_022917924.1:0-236 GCF_012274545.1 Fukomys damarensis
AAATTATGGTAACACGGCAAAACAACAGAGTCTTAACTACTAACTAAATAAAATATTGACTTGCCCATTGATCCAATGGATCTTCCTCTTCTACTTATTACAGGTTTTTTTTTCTCTCATTTAATCTTATGTCTTCTAGTACTTCAGTGCAGCCATTTACATTTACACTGAACACCAAAAAGTTATGCATGGAATTCACAGTTTATCTATTTTATGCATGGGTCTTACTATCAAAA
>NW_022917925.1:0-201 GCF_012274545.1 Fukomys damarensis
CAGGCAGAAGGCAGCAAAAGCAAGCAAGCAAAGGAGGACCATGGTTCTTTCTATCCCCTTTATTTTATCCAGGCTACTCAGGGCAGGTAGCACTCACACCTTTAGTCCTAGCGCCCTTGAGCCTAGCACTGTACCAAGCGTCAATTCCAGTGTCACATACCCTAGATCCAGCTACTTCTGAAAAACCCCCAAGTGTTACCA
>NW_022917926.1:0-423 GCF_012274545.1 Fukomys damarensis
CTTTTTATTGTGAAGCAGAGTTTCACTAAATGGCAAAGTTGCCTAGGTTGAGCTCCAACTTGTAATCCTCCTGCCTTAGCCTTCCAGAGTGTTGGAATTATAGGCATGAAGCACCATGCAAAGTATTTATTTATTGTTGAAATTTAGGTGTTAAATGACTTTTTAAAATTAATTCTGTACAGCTTGTATTTCTTCTAGTGTGTTGAAGCTGAAGTCCCTGAGGAAATGATCTTAAATGCTTGAAACCAGTAAATCTTTGCATAGGGCTCTGTGAATGTTAGGGTATTGTTTCAGCCGTCAGCCTGACAGTTAACCACTCTGCACTTAACCTTCATACCCTGCTTCCTCCACATGAGATAGGACTCCTCCAGTATGTCCTGACCATACTCACTTGCTAGCTTGAATATTTCAAGCTGTGGAAAA
>NW_022917927.1:0-205 GCF_012274545.1 Fukomys damarensis
AGCAAAATTCATGGCAATGAAGTATTTTTGAAGTATATTTTATGGAAATAAATCCTTTATAGATTAAATAATCCATAAGTAACAGTATTATAAATAGTGCCCCTTTGAGAACACAGGCTGGTAGCGCTTTTGCACACCTCCCAGGTGAGTCAAGGTATGAAACAGGGATGCAAGCAACTTACAGAATTTACTACAAGAAGCATTT
>NW_022917928.1:0-466 GCF_012274545.1 Fukomys damarensis
CGCATGAGTGCTCACCCACATGTGTACACCAGTAGGCATGAGTGCACATGAATGGAGGAAGGGTAATTAAATGTCTGCTGTAATTTAGCACCATCCCTTTCGTTGTGCTTGTTTGGTTTTTGCTATGTGAATTGATAGCGTGATTTGGCCTACATTGTGTTAAGCATCCCTGATGGTTTTGGCAGGTTTCCTGATGAAGCACCAGGTACCAGAATTGGGGCTGCCAACTTATATCCATAAAGAAATTAGAGAGCCTATAGAATTTCCACCTTTAAATGACAAAAATAGGTATTTTATTTCTTATGGGAAGATTTTCATGTACACGTGTACATTTACAAATAGGTACAGTGTCTTAGTTACTTTTATTTCTTTGCTGAGATAAAATACCTGCCACCCAAAGTTAAAGGGAGGAGGGTTTATTTGGCTTACAGTGCATAGAGGTTTCATCCCATAATCAGCTGGCTCT
>NW_022917929.1:0-315 GCF_012274545.1 Fukomys damarensis
CTCTCGCCAAGTGCTGTACCCCTGCGCTGCACCAAAGCCGACTTGTTAGCTTTGTGTTTTCACACTGAATGAGCGCTTCAGTGGACATAATAATTTGAAACTCGAACAGTATTCAGTAAGATGTGAAAGTGCCCTGGGACGACAAAAGGACAAGAAACAAGAGGACTTTGTAAGATCTGTGCATACAGTTTCTGTAGGCGTAGTCATGGGATTATGCATGGATCTGTTAAAACACTTTCCATGGTTAAGAAAAGCTGGCTTCTCTTAATAATCAAAAAGCCTCTTCGGAGTTCTATTTCTGTGGACCCTCTGACC
>NW_022917930.1:0-239 GCF_012274545.1 Fukomys damarensis
GCCTATTAGTCTGCTTTTCAATCTGCACATATGAGAATTAAATTTATAAGGTCTTGCAACATAAATAAATGCATGTGATGCTGGAAAAATAAAAAATAAGTTCAGAGTGGGTGAAAAAGCAGGGAATGGAAATGATTATGTGCATCTACCAGTTCCCTACAGTGAATGTAATCATTCTGTACTGCAAATATGTACAAGTAAAAAAAAAAAAAACAAATATAAAACTATTTTAAGACATT
>NW_022917931.1:0-217 GCF_012274545.1 Fukomys damarensis
TTTCCCCTTGTGTTTTCTTCCAAGAGTTTGACAGTTTCTAATCTAAGGTTTAGGTCTTTGGAAGGGTGTCAGCTGGTCAAACTGTGCTCCTAGGAAAGAAGCTGGGGATGGGACCTGTGTCTCACCCCTCTTGTCACCTCCAGTCTGTGCCACAGCCTCTACCATCCCTTCTCCCAGATGGCTTGGCACAATTGAAGGAGCCACAGCAAGGATATAT
>NW_022917932.1:0-614 GCF_012274545.1 Fukomys damarensis
GTGCACACTGGAAAGGGGACCCTGCGGGGTTGACAAGATGATCCAACAATGAGCCTGGCTCCTCGAGCACCTGCTTCCCACATCCCCAATGACAAACAAGGCAGCAGCTATCTCAGCACCAGCAGCGATGGAAGACCTTGCTGGTCTCCAGGGGAACCCTTGGGTGATCAGGCTATTCACTGCATCAGAAAGATGTGGGACCCACTCCTTGCCTTCAGTTCAGTCCCCTGCTAGAGCTGACAGACATGTCCTACACCCTTTCCCCAGGGCTGGACGGTCAGGTGACTGAAACCTTGTGGGCATCAAATGTGCACAGTTGGCCTAATTCCTTCTTGTGTGGGGAGAGCTGGGAAGGGTACTCTGGCCTGTTTCCAGGGGCTGATTGGCTCTTACATCCTTGATTTAGCCTTCTTGAATTCCCAGAGAGACAGGGACACATGTACAGGTGGGGTCAGGTGCCAGGCTCAGACCTAGGAGTCAGGAAAAGGCTCCCCAGGGTGTTTTTCAGACCAAGAACTACACTGTGAATTTTGTATGCCATAGTCACTTTGGTTGTTTTCACATTAAAATTTGTTAAAAATTATATGTAACACTGCTTTGGTATAAGAATAAAT
>NW_022917933.1:0-274 GCF_012274545.1 Fukomys damarensis
CTTTATGCAGGGTTGTACTCCATTACATTTATGAAGGTTTGAGGTGAGGAAAATTAATCTCACAAAGGCCAGTAAATGTGACTTAAATTTTTGAAAAGACCCCCCCATGCTGTTAATATTATTTTTGATAGCAGTCTGAAGAAATATATAGAAGAATGCAAGTTATAAAAATAAATAATGTGCTTCCAAAATTTTTCTTGACATTGGTGGCAAAATTATGTTTTATGCCTGTGTACCATTGTATATAGAGCATCAAGCACGGTCTAAAACTCAA
>NW_022917934.1:0-214 GCF_012274545.1 Fukomys damarensis
TTCTAACTCTAAAATTTAGAATCTGTGTGACTTAAAAAAAGGTCACTTGACACCTCAGAGCCTGAATTTCTCTCTCTGAAAATATGGATTATAAGATTTCTCTATAGATTCAGTGAGTTGAAATACCTAGCCCAATATCAATCGGTAAACATCAATAAAAGTCAGCTATTGTTATGAATAAAAAACACTAGCATAAGAGAGGACATAGAGAGAC
>NW_022917935.1:0-206 GCF_012274545.1 Fukomys damarensis
TAATAAAATAAGTATCAACTAAGATTATGTTTGGATTGTTTAGCTCTATGAAATATTTCACTGAAGAGACATAAATGGTCAAAGTGGGGAATGTGATTAAACTGATATCTTGGCAAAATGCCCATAATACGTTACTCAACCACACTGGAATGCCTCCTACTTTACAAGGGGTGATCAAAATTTGTGGTAAAATTTTAAAGTAAAAT
>NW_022917936.1:0-2065 GCF_012274545.1 Fukomys damarensis
TCTTCACTTATTTCTGGTCATATGCAATATTAACATTTTCATTTTAACTCCTTTATGATTTTCAAAAATATATACATTTGTTTAAATAGAGCTCATGAACTTGTGTCTATGAAATCTAAGAAAAGCATTGGCCTCCGCAAATAAAATCTAGGTTTTGTGTTATGATCTCAGTTGATTGAGTGTCCAAGATTTGCTTCTTTGGTTCTCAATTCCTCTTTGGAAAATCCACTCAGGCACCCCCACCACCCACACACGGTCTTCTAAAACAAGCACTGTCATTCATGAAAGTCATTATAAAAAGAGAAGATGGACACTATTTTTATGTCTATGTAATAATGAAGTAAAATGTGAAATTGAAATTCTGGAAAGAGTTGGATTTCACATCATTTTCATACAAAGAGAAAAATGCTTAGGCTAAACATGGTGGTGCACGTCTTTACATGTAGCCCCTGTTACTTGAGTGTCAGAATCAAGGGAATCTCACATTTCAGATCCACGGTAGTGTGGGCAATACAGTGAAGACCGTATTTGAAAAATAAATAAGTAAATAAATAAAAAAGGAATCTATTGCTTGAAATTGAATTTTTCCAAATAAGCAAAAATATGACACTGGAAATTTCATAAAACATTGCAACTTCCACTAATAGAAGTAAAAATGACCACCTCTTTAATAGAATTGAAGTCCAAAAATAAACATAGCTCTAACTGTTTGACCTTATTATTCCTCTCAACACAAACATTGGTAAGGATACTCTTTCAAGAAAAGTGGTTAGCAGTGGGCCCGCCATGTGCAAAAGGGGTGATTTAAACCTTGAATTCATACCACGCCTGAGCAGCACATCAATGAAGGTATGGGCTGGATATAGCTTATTGGTAGGGTGCTTGCCTAGCACGCACAGGGCCTTGGTTAGATAACCAGTGTTTCAGGGAAATAAATGTTAAGAAGACAGGTTTCAACTTAGGAGAAAGAACCCAAAAAATTACAAGTGGACTTTTGTAAAAATAGTTTTAAATGCTTCTACATATATGCAAGATATATAAATACAATTTAAATAAGAAGTGTAATATTTTAATGTGTATTATGTAAAGCAGGTTTGATCTCATAGGAATATATGTGAGATGGAAAGAGACAGAAATTCATGCCACGAATTTATCTTGTATGTACCGAAGAGTTAAAATAAATTGAAACAGCTCTAAAACCACCGTATCCCAGGTTCACTCTCTTTTTCCTCCAGGATTTTATTCAGGGGAAAAATTCACCATCCATGGCTTGTCCAGAGCTTCTCTTTCCTTTTGTAAAATGTGAAAAACAATCTTTGAATGCAGAGCTGGAAAGTCTCTTGCTGCTTTTCATGAAGTCTCTGGGACATTCTCTTCTGTATTGGAGAATCTAAATAATAATTTCATACACATGCCTTTTGAGCAAAAACACCTAGAGAAATCATGGTGTATCCCCAATGATACATGGAGACCCATCCAATCCTGGGACTGGGTTGGCATTTCAAGGTGTGAGGAGCACCCTAGAGCAGCTTATGGTGTGGTCTCAAGTGGTGCCTGCTGGCACTGGGCATGGGTTTTGGAGATCCCCATCCTAGCATTGCTCTCAGTCTGCGCACTTCTCCATACTGATGCAGAGCAGGAAAACCAGCACATTTCCTCTTCCTGCATCCTCTCCTATCCTCTGATTTGTACACAAGGCATGGAAGCAAAAGAGCCTCTTGCCTGTCTATCAGATGTACAAATTCTTCCGTGAGTCTTAGAAAGAGTCTCACCATGGTGAATGTCGCAGTGTGTGCTGCTGTTAGAGTTGTCTGACTCCTACAGCCACTGACCTGCAATTTGAAGGAATTCTGAGGGCAATTTAACTAGGCAATTGTGGAAGCTATGGTATTTTGTAATATTGTTAGAAAGGGAATGTCCACGAGAAATATGCAGGCTAGTTCCAAATTGCAGTACGCAACACGGCCCATGTATTCTGTACCTGGATGGTGAGTTCCACAGTTGAACATATTGAAATCTGGAAGGAGGTATGCCTGCTTTTAGAAGATGGAGTCCCAAATTAGAT
>NW_022917936.1:3283-9208 GCF_012274545.1 Fukomys damarensis
CCCCTTCCCTCCCTTCACCCCCTCTTCCCTTTCCTAGTAACAAAATCTTTATTTCCATTTTTCATTTTCTCATATTTTTTTTCTTTTGCCTTTTTTCCTTTCCCCTACCCTTCCCACTTCCCCTACACCTTTAGTCCCTTTCTTCCCAATACACATTGTCAATTATACCATTAGGGGTGTGAAAAATTATAGCTGTAAATAAAGCTTTCCTTTTCTTTAAGTAGTTACGGATATGGGGAAAACCCCAGGCCGTGTTTCTGGTGCACATGGTCTTCACTCAGGCTTCCTTGCAGAGTGTTAATCAGGTCATGTGTCTTCGCTTCCTGCAGCACAGAAGGAGGGCAAGAGTTAAAGTTGTGAATTTTCATTTTGCTTTGTTCTGAGACAGGGTCTCACCACATAGTAGACCACTTTTGATCTTCCTCTCTAGGGAAGGTTGGCACAAACTCTCAGCACCCACTTCAACCTCCCATTTGCTGGGAGTAGCAATGTGTACGCTGGTGCTCTGGCATCTCTAGTTTCTATTGGTTCTCTTCTTTAGAAGAAATGCCTGGATGGTGTTCTCTATTTATGTGCAGTACATAAATTTTCAATTGTTTTGGCTAACCTGAGGGGTGCTGGAAGTACTGGAGGGGAACTGTACCATCGGGACACAGTTTATTTTCCTGGGTTATCAGATCTGTCTTTGGCAGATCGTAGAACCATGTGAATTATCACTTTCATAAAATATGGAGAAAGTATCTCTGGGTCAGGACTGTAGCTAAATCAAGTTGCTGACATTTAATATATTTATGTCTTCCCACATCTTCATACCCTTTCTCATTTACAACTTCCTGTACCACCCTCTGTCCTACTTGTATCCTTTTTGCAAAATAATCATTTCGAGATCATCACCTGAATGCGATATTCTACCCTAAGTAGGATGAAGCATGGGTTAAGAATTCTTCCACATTTAACTGAGATTGTTCTACTGTGATAATCAGAATCAATACTAAATCCCTGAACACAGGTCTTCATATTTACAGAATGCACTCAGAGTCATCGTGCTGTATTACTAATAAAAATCTCCAAGTAAAAATAATTTATATTGTTATGGTATTAAGACTCTGAACACCTGTTGCTTAATTCATTTTCCCAACTGCATACAAATGTTCCTATTCCTCCATCCTTGTAGGTCTTTTTAATTTCCGTTAAAGTGCATCAAATAAATATGTTGAGTTGATGGATGAAAACAATTACAGATGTCAGTGTAGGTTTACATCCTCTTTTCCTGTTATGAATAATTACAAACACAGAGTCTTCATGAGTCCATAAATTCAAAGAAATTTTTCACAGTCCCCATTAATGGCATTGTAGAGAATGGTGTGCTGCCAATCTATCCTCCAAAAAATGCTAGAGCAACAGCAGCAACATAGGAAGTATTATTTGTAGTCACACGGCTGGCACACTCTTTGGTTATGACCAAGTAACATTTTTAATGACTAGAAATTAAATTCCATGTACCATTCAAGGACTCATTATGTGTTGCCAAAGCCCACCATGTCTCCTAATTCATTAGCTACCTCCTTCGAGGTCAATGAATGGGACTCATTTAAGGGTATTGCTGATGCGTGAGTTAATTTTCTCCAGTAGGACCCACTGGCATGTTTGAGTTAGTCTGACAAAGTTTGGCCATCTTACAAAATCTACCAATTGTGCTTCTGATGCAGTCGATGCCTATATATGTTTGAAATTGATTTTATTTTTTCCTGAATTTAAAATAAGCCTGTTTTCTTCTTTCTTACTTTCATTTTTTTTTTTTTTGCTGTTTTTTCTTCATAGAAGCAACAAAGCGTTTCTCACTGGATTTTGCTGACTTGAATAAAAATGGTGGCAGCAAACTGCACCGTGGTCACTGAGTTCATCCTCCTGGGCCTCTCTGATATCCCTGAGTTGAGACTCTTCCTCTCTCTCCTGTTCCTTCTCATCTATTTGGTCACCATATTGGCCAACCTGGGCATGACGGCACTGATCCAGGTCAGTCCCCGACCCCACACCCCCATGTACTTCTTCCTCAGCCACCTGTCCTTCGTAGATTTCTGCTACTCCTCAGTCATCGTGCCAAAGATGCTCTCCAGTGTCTTAAGCAACGACCATAGCATTTCTTCTCTGGGATGCATGGTGCAGTTTTATTTATTTTGTGCATATGCAATCTCTGATGTCTTCTTACTGGCCGTGATGGCCTATGACCACTTTGTGGCCATCTGTCACCCTCTGCTGTACACAGTCATCATGTCCCAGAAGCCCTGTGTGGTGCTGGTTACTTGCTGCTACCTCTATGCTTCTGTGTGTGCTCTGATTCACCTGTGCTTAGCCTTTGGGATCCCATTCTATAAATCCAATGTGATCAACCACTTCTTCTGTGACCTCTGCCCCCTCTCCTAACTCTTGCTTGCTCCGATGTGACTGTGAATGAGCTTCTGCTGTTCACTGTGGTAAATTTCAATGAGGTTTTTACCATAGTGATCATCCTCACCTCCTACTCCTTCATTCTCATCTCCATCCTGAGGATGCACTCGGCTGAGGGAAGGCGCAAAGCATTTTCCACCTGTGCCTCCCACCTCACGGCCATCACTGTCTTCCATGGAACAATCCTCTCCATCTACTGTCAGCCCACTTCCGATGAAAATCTGGATGTTGACAAGGTGACCACCGTCTTCTACACTGTTGTGATTCCCATGCTGAATCCTCTGATCTACAGCCTGAGGAACAAGGACGTGAAAGAAGCTCTCCAAAAAGTTCTTAGCAACAAAATGTTTTTCTAGAAAATGTAGATTGTATTTCTCCATCCCATCCTCTATTTATTATTTTATATAAGATGTGCACTGGGACATTTTAGGCATGCATAATGACGGCACTTTTTGCAGGGAATTTGCACCCAGACAGTGTACATCCTGCCTCTTTTTTTCCCATTCTGTCCGTCCCTCAAGCTCCTTCCTCTCCCTGTGTGTAAATGCTTTGCTTCCATTTTTTTCCTTGTGTTTAGAAAATATAAAATTAGAAGAACTCAGCGTTACAGCGTGAAGACAGTATGAGGACGGAAAGGTAGGCTGACCAGCTGGAGGGAACCCTAAAGTTTGTGTAGTTATGAGTGACCCTTTTTAAGTTCTCCTTATGTGTTTTCAATGTACAAAGGTAGAAATAAGTATTTTCAAAGTCCATAGTCTACTTTTTCTTCAACCAGTCAAATTTTAAATTCAGAATAACAGCACTTTTAAGTCTCAGATTTTAAATGCCATGTAAACTTTCATCAGCTGAATGAAGAACTCACAAGAGACACACAGCTTTCGATACTCTAAATAATTCCCAAATGAATTCCTGGTGCTTTGCAGTGCAGAACACTCCCTTGCCAGAAAGCTTCTGCACAAAATGCAGCCACTGCATGTGCATCAACACTGTCAACTGCTTTTCTCTCGTTTCTCTTACCGTCTTAGTCCGTGTTGCGATAGACAGAGTGATTGAAAGGTCTCCTAGTACCTTGGCTGAAAAAATGGCAAAAATAATTGCTATCATTTCAAAAGAATTTCAGGAAAAAATTGATTGTATGGAATGTACAAAGACCTTGGAATAACTCCTAACATGCAACTCATCCTTCGTCTCTCTGTCTCTCTTCATCATTATTCAGCATCTCATTAACTGTCTTATGAGAACCGGCCCTTCTTGTATTTATCTGTAGCCTCTTATCCTCATGCCACATTTGTAATGCACTGAAAAGAAAGATTTATTGTAATTTATTATTGGATTTATAAAAGGAAAATGTATGGTTTTATTTTTGCATATGTTTTTGTTCTTCATTAAATAATCCTCTCTCACACTTTTTCTGTTTACCTGAGACCCATCTCTTTCTTCTGTCCTGACTCATACCTGCCTTCCACACTTGCTTTGTAATTTCACCATTATTTTTGTCAATGTCTACATTTGCAATCACTTGTTTAAATGAAGCATTTATCCTTGCATTTATAGTATAGCAGTAGCCTCAACTTCTTCAAATCTAGGATTGAAGTTTTGACCCAGATTTTAAAAATTTGTCTTGTATTTTAAGTAATTTCTGTTTCATGTTATAACACTGTCTAATTCTGCTAACTTCATGGCATTTTTTGAAATTAAATTTTGACATCTTCTCACTGACATTTTAATTTTTTATGTATTTATTTTTGTGATAGGATCTTACTATATAGACCAGGCTGGCCCTCAATTCACTGTGTAGCCTAAGTTGGCCTTGAACTCACAGTCACTCTCCTGCCTCAGCCTCCCAAGTGCTGGGATGACAGTATGCGCCCCCACAATTGGACCATTGACATTCATGTTCTCAAAAATAACTAACTTTGTTCTCTTCTTGCAAGAATAAATACATAAATAACTACCTTTCTGTAATTAAATGAGGACACAATGACATCTTCCTTATTAATTCTAATCTGTATGTGCAAAAAGGTTAACAAATGAAACTATTCCCTACAATAAATGAAATATTTTCGGTTTTCAAATATCTTAAATTCTGTCAGGAAAGAAGAATAGCAACCGAGCCTATATTATTACCCATCTATGCTGAACTTTTAGATGTCACCCAGGATTTTGAATTCATGACTATTTGATGATCAGACCAAAGGACGAGGTTCAAATAGAATAAACAGAACCTAGAAGACCGGCTGCTTTGACTTGTGATCGGCCTGGCTGTAGCAATGAAACTTTGTCCGTGGATGCAAGTTTGCTTTTCACATCAACAAGAGCAGCAGTAGAGCAAATATTTTAGGAAACAGAGTTAAGCGTTCTGCTCAATAATTTTTCGCACATGTACACATCCACTCTTGAGTAGACACGGAAATACAGAAACTTCAAAGGAGGAAGCAGGCCACCTGAGACCTACACTGTGGTTGGAGAAGAAGCCAGGCAAACGCATAAAGGGACCACTAGGTCCCACTGTGGGCAGAGCAGCAATTACATAATCAGAGAAATCCTGACTATCGGAAAATAATGAATTTGATCTGAAGCAGTCAGAGAAGAATTCATGGCAGATCTCGCACCTGAACACTCTTTTTATGTATGAATATGATAATCCAAAAATCGGAAATATTTTATAAATGGACAGATTCAAAATATAGGTAGATAATAGGTATATAATATTCATGGATATGAAACTTGTGAGAATGTGAGGAATACTAAGCCTCGTAGAGAAGGCGCTGGGTTTCTTTTTATAGGAGCCTCATTATGACCATATAAGTGATTCAGAATCATTCAGATTTACAAACTGGAGAGCAAGGTGGTCATTAAAGAATTCACTTACGTGCTTACATTTAGTTTATAGCTAATTAATGTATCATTTGGGGGAGAATTGTTATAGTCACATGGTCCACTTTATCTTCTTTTCACTCAACTATGTGAAGAATCTCCAGTAGAAAGTAATTTATTCAAACTAATATGCAAATATAAGCTGAATTTTGAAAGGACTGTTTTAATGGCAGTGTAATATATGCACACACAGGATGCAGCTCAGCGGCACAGTGTCTGCCTAGCAAGCACAAGGCCCTGAGTTTGACCCTCCAAGTGCAAAAATATAAATATATATTTATATATTATATATATAAATATAAATTTATGGGCCTAAAGACCACAAACTATACTCAGAATAAATGTAAATGGAGATGGAAAGGATAATAAAAATTCTCGAATTTTGTAGAAATTGGTGTGTAAAAGTGAATTAGATAAAGGTTATGCTACACTGGAGGGGGAGAGCATTACTGTGTGAACAGCAGACAGCATAGCTCTGTGCACAGAATTACTGGGTGTTGTTTGTAACACGAGACACCCTAATGGACTGGTTCTAATCCAACTGCTCTCCTCCTAGCACTGAAGAAACAAGACTCTTGTCTTCAGCACAAGTGACAAGTG
>NW_022917936.1:9357-12389 GCF_012274545.1 Fukomys damarensis
AAGGAGCCAAGGAAATGAAGGCAGAATCAAGTTGTTGTTCATGTCATAAAGATTCAATTGGCCTTCTCAGTGACCAGGAGTGGCATTTAAGAAATGATTACTAAATAAATAACTCCAGCTGCAATTTGTCATTATGTAAAATAATAATAATAACAATAACGATCATGCTAACACTAGTAGAGGGATACTCTGTGAGTTATCTTGGATCACAGGAAAATGACACTCATGAAGCTAAATTCCATAAAAAAATGTTCGTAGGCTACTGTTGATCTTCATAACTTTTCTGTGAAATGAGAATTACATCATAAAGGAGCAGTTCATTCTAATTGCATGTTCTGATGCCTAAGTACATAACTCGTCTTGATTCTTTTTAATCCCTTTCCCCTCCCTTCTCCCCTTCCCCTCTATCTCTAGATCTCCTTCCCCGTTTTCATTATTCTTGTTAATATTATTATTGTAATACACATTTGTAACAAATGATGTTTACATTCATCGTGGGCCTTTGGTACCTGTACACAACACATCTTAAGTTTCTTTTATGCCTTCCCTGGGCCTCGGTCTCTTGGACCCCTTTCCATTTGCAGAAGATCTGTCTCCTTGTTTGTCAGAATCCAACTTTCCTCGTTCTTATGCTGACACTTCATTTGTTTCCTTGTTGTTTTAAGATTTCTTTCATCCTTTGTTATGACTTTTACTTTTATGTCACTTGATAAGCACGTCACAGAGGCTTGTCATTTAGCATTCCAGGAAGAGCTTCAGACATGGGATTAAACAAATGCTGTGCATCCAGGTCCTGACTCAGGACGATGAACATGGGCCGGATGCTCCATCTCAGCCTCAGGTCTCTCCACGAAGACTGCAGATGAGTGGCCGGCTTCAGGAAGTTCCCCCTGGAATGCAAAACGTGTAGTAATATTAATGAAAACAGAGGAGGCTCAGTGCATAAAAGGCAACATTGGAGATTAAGAGTCATCTGTTCTGTATTTTTAAAAATTTGCAATATCATCGCTTAGCATAAAGATAACCTCTCTCTCTCTTCTTTTTATTTTATTTTATTCAGGTAAAATTGACAACTAGAATTATTGTGTCTTGGAGGTATACACCGTAAGTGGAATAACCAATACAGCCATTGTTACCTCACATAGTCACCATTTCTTTTGTCTTTTCTTTCTTTCTGGTGAAAACACCTAACCTTAGCAAAATTCACACATGCAAAAGAATACTGTTAACTGTAGTCACAGTACTTTACATGAATAATTACTGACTGAGAAAATGGAGTTGGGTTCTTTCATGAAAATATAGTGTTGAGTCTATTTTCCAATGTTTCAAATGGAATGAGATTTTCAATTTTAACTTGTGAGACTTTTCATTCATTAGGTGAATGGGATAGAAAAATCTTTCACCTTTACTACTCTAATCAGAGCTGTGTTTCTCAAGCTCAGAACTAATGACCTTCCCTGTGTCTAAGGACCCTTTCCAGATACTCTGAATCCCTCCTTTTACCCAGTTAATAATTCGATCTCTCTCCAGGACTTCCAATACCCCTTTCAGACACACTGGATTTTGCAGTCATGAACACACAGTGTTGATAACTGTTGGTCTCCATACCCTACTAAGATACAGTCACACTTGTCATGCCCAGAGACTGTTGGACACTGTTAGCAAAAAGGAAGCTGGCTTTAAATTCAGATTCAGAAAAAATTAATAGCAGATATTTCCCAATGTAACTTAACAGTTAACTTCCCAAGTTACCTAAGAAAGCTGACAGGCACATTCATTGCTTCTCCAACATATCTGAAAAGCAAGCACATAAATTTCTTTTTCCTTTTTGGGAACTAATTATATTTTGTTCCATCCCTTATGAAATCCCGTAGAGTTTGAGGTGAATTTCTCATTCTTGTACTAATATCAGCTTGGATTTCCTGCAGCAAGGCAACCTCAGGGCATCGCTGCCTTGCTCCCTGTGGCATTTGGTCCTGTCCCTTGTCAGTCACTAAAGAAACACAGAGAGTTGATTCTACTAGACACAAGCGAGCCAGCGCCCCGGCTGGGGGATTCTGCAGGATGAATGGGGAGAGATGAACCTCCTCCTGCTGCTGCTTGCTTTCTGGACTGACAGAGCTTAAAACTATTCCAAGCTCTCCTTTCAAGAACAGAGCTTTCCTGGTATTTAAGTCAATAGAGAGAAAAGCAGAGCAGAGATATGGAGAAGCGTAGATGGTTGAGCAAGTGTTTTCAGACTCCTACATCCTGTCTTGGTTGGTCTATGTCCAGGTTTTGAATTATCAGAAGACCATATGGAGATGGGGACGTTAATCTAGGGATGGAGGGGGAGGAGACACGGGGGAAGGGCTGGGGAAGTAAAAAGGGATTATGATGCTGTAGAGCAGTGTACCAGCTTCCCACGGTGATGCATTTATTACATATCAAACACGTGCGCCTGCCTTGAAATCATCCGTAAATTCCACTTGCACTTGAGGCAATTTAAGGCATTGTATTCTGCTACATTCATCCAAGACAAATCTCATATACCTACTTATAAATATCCTCTTCAGAATTAAACACTTTGAGGCTCTTCGGAGTGAATTTTAAGACACTTCTATACACGTACTCAGTCATACTTACCTTTATTAGGCAACACACTGTTTCTAGATCTCCTTGTTCAGCACCCCGTGGTGCCATGGATGTTCCGAACTCCACGTAATTCCTCATGTTGCCTTCCACCTGCTCTTATTCACTGTTCTGCAATTGATAAGGATATTATTGCTTAGTTCAATGTACTCACTTGTCTATTATGTACCTAGACAAGTGTCTTGATCAAAATATTCACAGCGAAAATATGTTTGTGGGATGCAGATTCTCATATAACTTGAATTTGGGTGGGTATATTTCAAGATCGGCAAGTACATCACAGTATATATCATATTTATTAAATTCATTCACAATGGGTTTCATTAAATATGTTGACTTCCAAGATATGCTAATTATAATTCATTAAATACATTTTTGCTTATTTCCAGTTTATTCCTCCA
>NW_022917937.1:0-660 GCF_012274545.1 Fukomys damarensis
CATGAAAAAATGTTCAACATCTCTGGCCATTAGAGAAATGCAAATTAAAACAACACTGAGATTCCACCTTATTCCTGAAAGAATGGCTATCATCAAGAAATCAGGTAATAACAGAGGCTGGTAAGGCTGCAGAGAAAAGGGATCCCTTCTGCATTGTTGATGGAAATCAGTACGGAGATCCTTCAGAAAACTAGACGTACAAATTCCATTTAACCCAGCTATTCCCCTTCTAGTTATCTTCCCCAGAGAGTTAAAGACATTATATTACAGCGATTTTATGCATAGCATGTTTACAGCACCGCGACTCATAATAGCTAAATCTTGGAAGCAACTCATAATAGCTAAATCTATGTCCATCAGCAGATGAATGGATAAAGAAAATGTGGCATTATATACAGTGGAGTAGAGTTCACTGCCATATAGAAGGATAAACTTGAGTCACACACTGTAGGAAAATGGATGCAGCTTGAGACCATAATATTAAGTGAAACAAATCAGACACAAGCTGAAGCGTCACATGATTTCTCTTATATGAGAAACACTAAGCATAAATAAGGGCAAAACAAAAGATAGATAATACAAAATAGCGAGATAGATCTTTTGCAAAAGGGAAGGGGATTAAGAGATGGAGGGGGTGGAGAGAGGAGAGGAGGATAAAAA
>NW_022917938.1:0-362 GCF_012274545.1 Fukomys damarensis
CAATGTTCATGGCAGAGGGGCAGATCTTACGCAGGGGAGCACCGCAGAGCAGAAGGGGATCCCAGCCAGCCAAGCTCACTGCCAGCTCCAGGACACTGGGACAGAGATGGGCAGGGCGCCAGCACCGCCCCTTCCCTCCCTGCTCTGACCCCTCCTCCATCCATGATGACCTCCCTGTCCCATGGCTTCTGTAAGTCCCCTTTGCTAGGAAAAGTCACCCCTTCCCAGCTCATGCCCCACCCCCTCGCTGTGGTTCTGGCAGATGGCAGCCTATTCTCAGCTGCAGGTCTGTGGAGGCAGAACCTGGTCCAAGGCGTGTCGGGACTCTGACCCGGATGTGGAGCATCGTGGATGCTGGTCTG
>NW_022917939.1:0-227 GCF_012274545.1 Fukomys damarensis
TCCCTCTTCTCTCTCCTCTAAAGGAAAGTCATGTTAACAACCTCTTTATGTTCTGATAACTACATGTATTTATTTATCAAGTACCATTTGTACATGTATTTTGAACTTATTCATGCATAAATAAGTGCTCCAAAGCTGAATTTTCTACTGTTGTAATCATCAAAAGCTTGCGTGGTTGAGAGCATCTCATAAATAAAATTACACAAAATAAAAGGAAACATTGTGGT
>NW_022917940.1:0-234 GCF_012274545.1 Fukomys damarensis
CAATTTCTTTTTTTCAGTGAGATAATGCTTTGTCTGCAAAAACAGTATTGATTTTTGTACTTTTTTTTTTTTGTACTTTGAACTTTTTGGTCATGACATTGGTATGGTCTGATATTGTTCAGAAATTTTCTATTTTTTGTTGAATTGTTAATTTTTGACATTGAGAATTACTTCTGCGTTTTGAATACAAATTTATTTTGCAATATTTGTTTTTCAAAGTATAATCCTGTATTT
>NW_022917941.1:0-452 GCF_012274545.1 Fukomys damarensis
ATCTGAATTAGGCATTTCACAATGTTTACATTTGGGATTTCTGGCCTTTATTCATTAAATGCCGTAATACATCCTTGAAGAATCCCCTCAATCTTCTTAATTACCTTTTTTTTCCTTTTGGAACTCAGTCCTTTCTTAAGTTATAAAATTATCACTAATTCTATGAAAATTCGTTAAGCAGAATCTTAGTTTCTTTCATGCACAGACTAGATGTAGAACTTGACCAAATATTAAAGTAACATAAGAGTGTCAGATAAAGAAAGCGAAAACATAGAATGCAAAAAAGCCAGACAAACAGTCCCCTGGACATTCGGAATTGAAAAAAGTGAAAAAAGAAAAAAAAAAAAGCTTATACTTATATAATGCTGACAGGGTGGCAGATACGTGGTTGAGCTGAGTCTTTATGTGTCGTAATTAATCACCTCTACTAAGCAGGAACAATGACTGTCTTC
>NW_022917942.1:0-213 GCF_012274545.1 Fukomys damarensis
AATTTCAGTTTTCTATAGCAAAGTCCGACCTGTCCTACAATGGTCTCTAGAGGCACTACTACATTTCCACTTGAAGCCAACACCAATCTTCCCCCTCTGTTACAGAGAAACCCTCCCACTGATCTCCCTGTTCTGCTCCTTATCCCCTATGAGGTTCCGTCACACAGCAGCCAGGGTGATCCTTTCAAAACCTTCAGTAGTTTATGAGACTTC
>NW_022917943.1:0-387 GCF_012274545.1 Fukomys damarensis
CGGCCTTGTGAGATCCAACTCTCTCATCTCAGTGCAAGCAGGTCTGAGATGTGCATTGTCTCTTTGAGCCTGTCTAGTACCTCGTAGTTAAGGGTTTGTTCTTAAGTGTGGTGAGTAATTCAGGCTCTCAGGAACGTT
Source organism: Fukomys damarensis (assembly GCF_012274545.1). NCBI lineage: Eukaryota > Metazoa > Chordata > Mammalia > Rodentia > Bathyergidae > Fukomys > Fukomys damarensis. The sequence continues at coordinate 139 of NW_022917943.1, forward strand.
TCATCATGTGAGAAAAGGAAACCGTGAGTTTAAAATGTTTATTTTCCAGTAGAGCAATTTTCCACACCTTTATATTTAGCACTGATATTTACTGATAAAACTAAAGGCATAGATGTTGAATTTCCTATATAACTATTTTGCTAACGAAACTTGAAAACCAGTTCTGAGGCTCAAATCTCAGCTGTCCAGTCTTTCTCCCAAGTAAAGTCTTAGATGAATACTGTCAATAGCTAGAAGTGAGCTGTGGAA
>NW_022917944.1:0-221 GCF_012274545.1 Fukomys damarensis
GGATTAGTGATAATGTACAGCACCTGTCTTGTCATATGCCTTTCATGCAATATATAAATCCAATGTCATACAAGTCATATGCATACATACAACGCACACACATATATATCATATGATATCATATGCACACATATGATACATATATATTTATATTTAAAACTTATATGTAATACCTTAAAGGAAATTAAAGCAACATTACTTTTACTGAAATGTCTAAAGAA
>NW_022917945.1:0-262 GCF_012274545.1 Fukomys damarensis
TGTCTGGAGAGTATCTATAGCCTCTTTCAGCCTGCAGTAGCCAGAATGGTCATCACTACTTGCACCTTCTTGGCACTTAGAGGTATTTCTTCACATGGGGCAATATTACAGGCAGCTAAGTTAGGTAGAAATATTATAGACAAAGAGACAGGGATAGGCCCTCAAAGGAGACAGTGCAGAAGATGAGAACACATTACAATTATAGCTTGGCCTCAAGATAAAGATAGAAAGAACAAGTCTACATACTTCCTCAAGTGAAAAG
>NW_022917946.1:0-1974 GCF_012274545.1 Fukomys damarensis
TCAACACAGCCATCTCTCCGACAGCCACAAAGTAGCAGCACAGTTACCATTTGAGTCCTGCCACTGGAGTAGAAACGCAGGAGTTATCGATGAAGCAGGCCCTTCTCTGCAGTTCCACAGAGCTCTATGACAGCTACAGCTGTACCAGATGCCCCACTGTAAGGTATTCAATCCCAGCAATAGGCTTGAAAACAAGACCTGTCTCACAGCCACTCCAAGTAATTCTACCATGCAATCGCTCAGATGAAACCACCCCGTGTCACTATTCCAAAAGTCCTCGTATAAGTTCACAAAATGCAAGAGATGTATGCATGTGTGGACAGCTCCTCCTCTACATAAGCAGCCCTGCCTCACAGTCTTTAGGTCAGTCTAGGATGCCTCCCTCTGGTACACTCTCCTGCTGTGCCGCAGCACGGGTCCCAGGAAAGCCTTGCTCACGTGGTCCTACTGGATACTCATGATCCTCGGCTAATGTGGACCGAGTACACTGCACTGAAAAGATCTGGTAACATAGGGCTATTAGCCCTGAAGAGCCCTAGACACTAGTGTAGCAGGGAAGAATCGAGAGCAGGGGAAACCAGTAGTCCCTGGCAGAGACCTGTGGTGACCTGGAGAGAGCCTCAGTGGAAGCTACTAAAAAAGGTCCAGGAAGCCACCAATGGGGCGAGGCGCTTTGACTACTGAGAAGCTGATGGGGTGGCAAGGAGGCCCTAAGACCTGAAAAGTGGTGACATTAACAGCTGTAACAGTAAGACCTAAGAGATAATGGCACTCAAACTTCAGAGCTGTAATGCTGAGAACCAAACCACTGGCACACAAGAGCTGCTAACATCAAGGAAGCTGCACTTTGCCAATTTGTGATTTCTATCTGAATTGACAAAAGAACCCCCAACCAACTGGTGGCATTACGACCTAGCAGTATCCCCACTCCTATGTATAAAGGAAAAGATAAATGAAAGCCTACTACCAAATATGCTCTACAAGAATATTTTGTGATGCTTTTCTTTTTTCTGAGGCTTTGTTTCACTTAATAAACCCAGTCTGAAAACTGCTAAAACGAACATCAGTGGGAGTAGGAATAAACACACCGTGATATATTCCTATAATGGAATACTATTCGGCAATGCAAAGAAATGAACTGCTGATTTACAATACCATGAGCAAACTTAAAAATCATTATCATGAAAAACCCAAATACACAGGAACTGACATAAAGTTGAGGAAGACGTAAAACAAATCGGTGGTGATGGAAATCAACACTGGTTGTTAGTGAGGGTAGAAACCAGGAAAGAGGGCACTGGGAAAATTGGGGGGTGAGGAAATGTTCTATATTTTGCTGGAATGTTAGGAATACAGGCTACATTCATTTGTTAAAACTCACTGTTTACCTAAGTTGAGTGCATTTCACTGCATATAATTTACTGCAATTTAAAAAAAAATGTAAAAATGTAAACTATCAACTGAATATCACTCTATAGCAACTGCAAAGTAACAGAATGGCACTGCTCAAATATAATCAAATGCTTTTGTCCAGAATTGCCTTTGCAACAAGTATAAGTCACAAGTGAAAAGTCACACAACTATTTCTCAATTACTATGTCTTGTGTCTTCTCAAAGACTATTTTTTCTCAAAGACTGTTAATCTTAATTACTTATATCATGCAACAGAGTTCATTCTGAGCTTTTGTAATTTCCCAAAGTTTCTGAATGCTAGGAAAGCAAGACACACAGTAGCTCCACGCTCTCGGTTTTTCTTTATAAAGGGGGAAAAATACACAACACATAAGCTTATAAATTAAAATTTAATTTCATATAGGGCTAAAAGGAATACCATCATGTGGAAAAGGCTGACTCAGAGAGATGAAGCTACTTTAGAAAGTGGTGAGAAAATCCTCTCTAAGGAGGCGCATCAGAGCCAGACTTGGATGGCTAATGTGGCTGTTCATTCATTATACATAACAATACTTACTGAGC
>NW_022917947.1:0-205 GCF_012274545.1 Fukomys damarensis
CGGCAACATCCTCTGCCACGATGGTCTTATGTACTGGATCCCCTGTAACCTTGAGCTAAACTATGTCTATTGTTCTGTAATTTGTAGGTTTCGATTTCATGTCCCAGGAAACAGAATGCCAACAAATACAGAAAATTCGTAGTGGAGAAGAGTTGGGAGGTAATTGCAGTGACTGTATATAAGTATATGGTTCAGAAACATTAAA
>NW_022917948.1:0-268 GCF_012274545.1 Fukomys damarensis
AGGTGACAATAACCGGGCCAGGTTAGCCTGGTCCTGAAGCTCCTGGGCAGTGAATTTCTCATAGTCATTACAAGTGTACCGCAGTATTCTCCCCTCATCTCCCACCCTGCTGGCTACTCTGACCCAGGCAGATCATATCCCTTCTTCCCAGCCCCCTACTTGTTAAGAAGTCAGCATTCACAGAATGGCCACAGAGAAGTAGGTCCCTGCCCACACCGGGCCAGTGTCTCCTTTGTGCCACATCCCTGACACAATCACTTCTGTTGGG
>NW_022917949.1:0-809 GCF_012274545.1 Fukomys damarensis
CTATTTCCAGACTGATTTCCACACTGGTTGCACCAGCCTACATTTTCACTAACAGTGGAGAAGGCCCCCCCCCCGCCAGCTCCATCAGCATTTGTAATTGGTTGAGTAACTTTTTCAAAAGAGAGCGACATTGGCTGCTGCTTTAGTAGAAGTGTGTGTGTGTGTGTGTGTGTGTGTGTGTGTGTGTGTGTGTGCGCGCGCGCGCATAACTCTACTTGTGAGATGATAGTGGCCACTTACCTTTAGGTATTGTGTCACGCGCCGTTATTTCCGGGTTCTTCATGCCCTGCATGACTTCCGGAGGTGAATCCGCCAGTGACGGTGGTTCACGCCTGCGCAGAAGAGGCGCTTGGCTCGTCAGAATGACGCATTGACCAATAGAAATGGGCCACGTCACCCGAGAGGCTATAAAAGTCAGGCTCGCATCCGGCTCGGGGTCTTTCCGCCATTTTGAAGAATGTAGAAGAAACTCCAATAAAGCGTGCATCAGAAGAATCCTGAGTGTTGCGTGTTCCTTGCTGGCGAGGTGCGCGCGACAAGTGGTGCCAAAACCCGGGAAGCGACGACCATCATCGTAGGCATCGGCGGAGACCCCTGACTTCCGGAGGATTCAGAACTGAGACGCAGGAGGGGAGGATCCACCAACTTTCCGAGAGGTACGCTGTCTGATGTGGGCGGGTGTTTTAATTTGTTTACTTCAACAGGTTTAATTTTGTCGGTCACCCACTTTCGTAGATAAGGGAGAGATGGGAAATTCAACTTCACAATCACTGGTTTATGCTTTACAAAGCCTTTTGAAGGAAAGGGAG
>NW_022917950.1:0-1143 GCF_012274545.1 Fukomys damarensis
AGTGTCTCTTGGGGTGGGGTAAAGCACACAGGCAAGAGGCTAAAGGATTCAACTGCTTGGAGAAGAACAGCAGCTCAGAGAGGGGCGATTTCCTGCCAGGGCCACACAGCACAGCCTCGAGGCCCCACTCACGTGTGCATGCGTGCATGTGTGCGTGAGGTTCCAACCCCAGCCCCAGTGCTGACCCCTGGCTGCCTCCTCTTTCTGACTTCTCAGGGAGAAGAATAAAACACAACACAGGCCAGGAAGCATCCATCATGTGCTGTCCAGTGGAGGCCGGAGGGGCAGGGGTCAGCTGGGAGGTGACCTCCAGGTCTCCATGGGGACCAGGATCCGGCGGGGCTGGGGGTGAGAGGCTGGACATTTTCCCACCCTGAGATTTTCCTGTGTCAACCCAGGAGGGCGCCCTGGATGCCGCTGGCCCTACCCCCAACCTCCTTCCTCTCTTGCCTGGGCTTCCCGCTGAGGATGGATGGGGCGGTTGTGCCAAGCTGGAGCCGCCAGGCCCAGAGAAAGAGGCCAAAGTGACAGAGGGCTCAGAGTGGCTCAGGGGCTGCCTCAGCCCCACACAGCCCCAGGGACCTGTGGGAAAGGGTGGCTGGGAGCTGCCAGCTCCGGGTGGCCAGCGTTGGACCCCGGCCCGACCTTGGGAGGCCAGGAGTGCTTGGCACGGGGCCCTGTCCCCGTCCTTCCTCCCCCACACGTGGGACTCAGCCCTTCCTCGTGTTAAATAGAAACCTCTTTATTCTAAGTATCGAACATTCCTTAATACGTTGGATCTGGGCCAGACCTTGAGGTGAGGGGAGGGGGAGCTGGGATATTTCCGTCGCCTTCCAGAACACAGCGTTGCGCCATCGCCATCGCCACCCTGGGCCACGGAGCGGGAGGAGCTGGGAGCGCCCCCAGGGCCCTGGGAAGTCTCCACTCCTGCAGGCCTCTGCGTCCTTCTGTAGGGGAGTCTGGGGACGGGCAAGGAGACCCCGAAAGATCCTGCCACGCAAGGGCCTGTGTCCCAGGCAGGGAGGCACAGGGTATGAGCAGCAAACTGGGGACATTGAGGCACAGGGCTGGGCGAGCCTCAGCGCTGGGCCCGGGGTCTCCGTGGCGACGGGGGTTGGGGCCCCAGGGGGAGACAAGCCCAGC
>NW_022917951.1:0-206 GCF_012274545.1 Fukomys damarensis
CACAGAAGTATATAAAGTAGAAAGTAAGTTTTCCCCTATAATCCCATCCAGAGATAAGCCCTATTAGCAGTTTGAAGAATATCCATCCAGAAATTGTATTGCACATACAAACATGAGTTGTATGAACTTGATTAAACTACATATTCTATTCTCCTACTGCCTTTCCACTGTACAATTTATTGTGGAATCTGCCCATGAGACTACTT
>NW_022917952.1:0-231 GCF_012274545.1 Fukomys damarensis
ACTGGCAGAAGGGCTTCCTGAGGGGCAGGAGGAGCTGCTCTTGCAGCCGGCACCCACGCTGACTGCTTTGTGCTTGGGCTTTGCCCTGGCAGCGTGTGACACCATGGGCAACAGAGGGGGCTTCCCGCCTGCTCCTGTCCTGGAGGGTTCTTTTGGCTCTCTCTTTACTTCTTTCTTTTCTTTCTTTTTTTTTTTTTTTTTTTTTTTTTTTTTTTTTTTTTTTTTTTTTTT
>NW_022917953.1:0-888 GCF_012274545.1 Fukomys damarensis
TTCTGCCTGGCCCTTTCTCATTGTAGTTTGGCTCTTAGAGCACCCTCCCTGGGCTCCTGTGTCGAGGGCTTGGTCTCTGCTATCAGTGTTACATGAAGCTGGTGGACGCTTAGGAAGCAGAGTTCGGTTGGAGGGAGCAGGTCACCATTACTGTCCTCAGACCCGGCCCTCTCTGCGCCTGCCCGCCCTGATGTGAGCAGCGTCTCTACCCCACGCCCTGATGTTTCTGCCTCTGCTCAGGCCCAAAAGCAATGGAACCATGGATAAAACCTCTAGAATCAACGAGCCAGACAAATGTTTCTTCTTGTTTGTTGTTAATTTTGTCTCAGCAAAAACAAAACCAACACATACAGGGACATTTTTTTTTTTTTTGCAATTCTTTTCCATGATCCTTCACATACACATTGACAAACACATCCTGCTTCAAATGACTAAGATCTTCCAAATGGTTCATTCGACAGATTTACTAATCTACTTCTATGTTCCATGCATTAAAAGCAAAATCCCATTTTTTCGTCTTTGTAAATTACTTAGATTAATAGGGCAGCCCAACACTAATGAAATTATTAATTAAAACATAAAGGGGGCCGGGGATTTAGCTCAATGGTTCCACTGCCTGCTTTGCAAGTTCAAGGACCGGAGTTCGATCCCAGGTACAAAAAACGGGGGTCGGGGGTTACAAATGAGTCTGAGTAAAAGAACAAGTGAAATAGGTAATGAAATTGTCTCCTGCATCCATGAAGCCAGTCATGGTGAATGTCACTTACAATATTGGATTATAAAAAAGACTGTGACATCTGTATTATACTCACTTGAGCTCTCTTCATGTGTGTGTCTGTCTCTCTGTCTCTATTTCTCTCTCCGCATAAATCACATATATATCATATA
>NW_022917954.1:0-343 GCF_012274545.1 Fukomys damarensis
GATCATTTTCACTCAGAATTACTTGCATCTTAGCAGGGCTGAATGCTACACTCAGTTAACAAACCCTGAAATTTAATTTCCACTTGTGCATTCGTCCTGCTGATGAAGCATTCACGTCCGTACCACAGAGAGGCTCTGCTTTCGCTCCCACCCTGCTCGGACACGCACCAGGCCAGGAGAGACCCCTGCCGTGCAGCCCAGAGTCGGTGTGGAGCCCAAGCTGCCGTGCACCAGATGCCGCTCCCCGGATACGGAGCGGGCCGGGCAGGGGCATCAGTGCGTCCTGCAGAGGGGACCAGGCCTGCACGTGTCGGAGCCATGGATCACGTTCCTCTGCCAACGT
>NW_022917955.1:0-321 GCF_012274545.1 Fukomys damarensis
TTCCTGTATGTTGTATTGGCATTTTCATTTATTTGTAAAAACTGTCTAATTTCTTCTTTAATTACCTCTGTAATTCATTGATTGTTTAGGAGAGTGTTGTTCAATTTCCATGTGTTTGTGAAGTTCCTACAGTTTCTTGTGCTATTGATCTCCAGCTTGATTGCACTATGATCTGATAATATACAGGGGATGATTTCAATTCTTTTGCATTTATTCAGACCTGTTCTGTGAGCCAATATATGGTCTATCTTGGAAAACGATCCATGTGCAGCCAAAAAGAATGTATATTCTGATTTTGTGGGGTGGAATACTCTGTAAACA
>NW_022917956.1:0-1225 GCF_012274545.1 Fukomys damarensis
ATTTCACAGAGTTCTAGTTACTATATTTGTGCTTCTGAACAAAGAGTTCATATCCTACCAGAGTAGGATAAATTTGATGCAAGATTTACGGCACCCTTAATATTAAGTAGGTCTCTTCTACCCCAGTTTAAGCATAAAATTCTCAAAATGAAACGAAGGCCTGAAGTAGGGCCTAGTCTGACTCCAGCTGCTGAAAATTTAAATCTGGGAGTCTTTTACAGGACAGAAGCTGCTCTCGTAAGGGCAGGGAAAGAAGATAAACCCTCATTCTATATAGGGCATAAACAACAGCTTGCACTAGAGTACTCTGAAAACAATGATATTTAATACAGACTACAGAAAAAAGTTATGTAAATTCTACTTTAAGAATATTTAAGGGCAGCATTACAATAATCCCATTTTAAGGACATGATAGAGTTCACAATTTTGGAAAATCCTATACTTTAGAAAAATACCTCAGAAAAAATGCTCTCTTCATTTTTAAATATCTTTAAAATTTCACATGGCAAAATTGGAGAGGATTTGAAATTTTGAACTTCCAAATATATATGTGATGGCTTTCATCATATTATTTTCATGTTTTCAGCTCAGTAGTTCATTTTAGTGTATCATTTAGTGTAGTTTATTTTAGTGTATTAAACATTTAATGGGCTCTTGAAAATTCACCAACACTTTGCCTACAGTATCTAATAAACAGAAGAGTTTAGATGTTAACTTTTATTTACTTCTAAACATCAACATGTTGAGGCCTCCATGTGGTGTCAGGTGAATGATTTTAGCATGATGAATTAATGAATCAACATATGGGAAATGAACAGTTCAAACTTCTGTTGTAATGCAATCAGTCACTACCTGGGGTTAAATTTGCTCTTTCAGTAAATACATGCTGATGGCCACTCTTTACCAGGTGCTGTGTTAGTCACTAATAACTAAGTGTCTCACAGAAACAAAACATGTCCTGCAATTTGAGTACATGAAACTTTTGGTCAGGTCCGCCAGATTATACAGGGAGCAATGTTGTATCGGTGGGGATTAAATTTCCCAGGTTGGCTTGGTTTGCTTTGTTTTTAAAGAATGATACGAAGTTATGTTCATATAAAAAATGTGATGATTTATTTATGATTTAATTACTAATCACTTTCTATTTTTCAAATGAAATACTGATGCAGAATTTTAGATAAAAATGGATGAATCAACCAATAGATGAATTTGTTTTTTGTTTTTT
>NW_022917957.1:0-217 GCF_012274545.1 Fukomys damarensis
CACTGGCTCCCTCTTCTTTCTTCTGTCACCCTACCTGAGGATCACAAGCAGACATCCAGCATCCCATCAACGGAGGTTTCTTCTAACCTGTTGAGGTTTTATTCCTGTTATTTCTATCAATCAAAAATAGATTTGAATGTCGTACAGTGGATATGATCTCAGCAATATGTTACCTGACCAGATAGGATAGTATCTGCCACTATCTCACACGCATTTA
>NW_022917958.1:0-252 GCF_012274545.1 Fukomys damarensis
TACTCCTGTTCAGGAGAGTGCTCAAGCTGTTGAAAGTTGGTACTATGCAGAGTTGGGACCAGAGCTAGGTCTGTGGACTGCGAAGTAAATAATACTGCCCCTTCTGAAGTCCCTGAGAACCACTGAGGCTCAGAACCTCCAGCAAATGATTTCCCTCTGAAATGTGCACTCCTCCTTCACTGGTTGGTCGGTCGTATTAAGGAAGTATAGGGCGGTTCACACACTGTGAAGAGACATAAAACACAAAAGAGG
>NW_022917959.1:0-276 GCF_012274545.1 Fukomys damarensis
ATGTCCTACTCTTAACCTCTGTTGTTCCTAAAGTAAAACAATGCACTAGCTCTTTCAGTTCTGGATTTTGGCCCTAAGTGCAGGGCTCCAAATTCTCCCAGGTATCTTAAATTTAAGAGTGCAGTGCTGTGATGTAAGGGGACAACTGGGGCGGTGGGGACCAAGCCTGTAGGACCGCTCACATATGGACCTTTTGTTCAGAGTTTCTCTATCCCAGAAATAGAATGCCTCAGCCCAGCCTATAAATTCAGGTGACTTAGCTGATGATCTGATGGA
>NW_022917960.1:0-937 GCF_012274545.1 Fukomys damarensis
GACTATATTTTAAAAATGAATGGGGAAATAAGTTACTTCTATGACAAGGAATACCTGAGAAAATTCATAAATACCAAAACAGCACTCCAAACAATTCTAAAAAATATTCTAGAAAAAGACAATGAAGGTCACAATACCATGAGGCCCAACAGAGCAGATCAATTAGGCAAGGCAAGAAACTAAAAGGACCAGGGGAAGAATTTTAAAAAACCATCAACAGGAATATAACATGACAATGATAAGTCAATAGATATCAGTTATAACCATCAATGTCAACGGGCTTAATTCACCAATCAAAAGAAATAGGCTGGCAGAATGCTTTAAGAAGCAAAATCCAAAAATATGCTGTACACAAGAAACACACCTAATTAAAAAAGAAACTCATAGACTGAAAGTGAAAAGTTGGAAAACTGTTCTCCATGTGACAGTATCCCAGAAAAAAGCATGTGTACTTATCTTATTTGCAGACAAAGTAAATTTCAAACCAAAACTAATTAAGAAGGACAAAGAATCCTTGTAAAGGGAACAGTCCAAGAGGAAAAGATGACAATCATAAATATATATGCGCCAAATACTAATGCCCCCAATTATACAAAACAAATATTAAAGAACATGAAAAATCAAATAAGCACTAATGCAATTGTAGTGGGGGATCTTAATACCCCACTATCACAAATAGACATATCATCTATACAAAAAAATCAACAATGAAATGTTAGGACTGAACCAAGCTTTTGAACAGAAGGACTTAGTAGATGTCTACAGAGTGTTCCACCCCACAAAATCAGAATATACATTTTTTTTGGATGCACATAGGTCCTTTTCCAAAATAGACCACATACTAGCTCATAGGATATGTTTCAATAAATGCAAAGGAATCAAAGTTATCCCATGTATATTAACAGACCATAATGCAATTAAGCTGGAGATCAATAGC
>NW_022917961.1:0-202 GCF_012274545.1 Fukomys damarensis
CTTCCCAGGCTGTAAGCCTATTGGTTGCTACCACCCACCTATGGAGGTGGGTCTTCCCTCCTCAGTTTGCAGCCTACATGTCAGTCATCTACAGACACAACCAAAGCTTTACTCATCTGCTCAGTGGCCCTTGCTCAGTTCAAGTGGACATATCACAATTAATGATCACATTCCTTTACCTTGTTGAAGAGAAGGGATAATT
>NW_022917962.1:0-234 GCF_012274545.1 Fukomys damarensis
CTCTTATGTTCATTGGTCATGAAAATGCAAATTTATACAAAGACTATGGGAAGAAATTTGGCCGTATCTATCAATATTGCAAATACATACACCGTTCAACCCAGAACCTCCACTTTAATTTTTTTAAGTTTAAAAATGCTGTTAGTACAAGTATACAGTACATAATGATTTCATTCATCATTGGTAAATGTATATAACACATCTAATTTATTTTTATTTTCTCTTTCCTTTCCT
>NW_022917963.1:0-203 GCF_012274545.1 Fukomys damarensis
CTATGATATATTCCCTGAAAGCATGGAATTAAATACATGCTGTTGACATCATCCAGTCAAGTCAGGGTCTCAAACAAAGATGGGAACCAGAGACTTTCCAGGTTTCTATTGTAAGGTATTATCTTCTTGATAAGTCTCAGTGAACAAAACCAGTTGCATCTTTTATTCTGGTTCGATGATATGTCCACATAGAAATAATTTTA
>NW_022917964.1:0-496 GCF_012274545.1 Fukomys damarensis
TGCCCGATTCTCTGGAACAGGTGCTGGCCAAGAGCAATGCCCTCAACATGAACAAGGTGAGCCCCAGCTACCTCAAATGTTCCAAGATGTCCAGGGATGTTGTTATACTTTAATGACCAGCGGATTCAAAATTATTCGTACAGGTGTCGGGTTACATTTTCTCCTTAAGGTTTATACTTGAAATCTTCTAAATGATTTATATTATTTTCAGTTTTACTATTAACCATTGGCAATACCCAAATCTCCAGTGGACTGTCTTGTATCCAAATCTGATTATTTTTCCTAATTAGGTCAATAATAACTCCTTTAATTTAACCTTTTGTATTTTTATCTCAAATGTTTTTCAGTCAAACATGTTACCTTCTTTTATAGCGTTTGTATACAGAGGCCTGGGACAAAGACAAGACTCAAATTCATATGATGCCTGATACACCGGAGATCATGTTGGCAAGGCAGAACAAAATCAACTACAGTGAGGTAGGGGTGAAAACTGTGG
>NW_022917965.1:0-241 GCF_012274545.1 Fukomys damarensis
TGCTGTATTCTCTTAAAGGTTGCTTTAAAACAATGTACTAATACTCATGGGACTGCATCACAGATAAGTTTGATCACTCCATAAGTAAGGTGAATATAAATCTGTGATCAATTTTTATTTTATGTTTTATTTTACTTTTTATTATGGGAAACCAAATGTAATTAAAGCCTGTCTAGAATAAAATGGAAGTGTATTTACTTAGAACTGATTACTTAGAGAGATTCCAGTATGAAATCATATA
>NW_022917966.1:0-237 GCF_012274545.1 Fukomys damarensis
GTCTCTGCCTGGCAGAGACTGAAACAGTGTTGTGATGCAATTGTACCAGAAAAGCCCTTAAGGTCTAAGAGAGTTCCTAAATGCTATGACTGCACAGAAACCGTCAGAAATCGGTATCCTTGTAGAAAGGTTCAGTTTGAAGTTTGAGCACAAATGCACTCCGCAGAGTGCTTGTGTGGTTTAAACTGCATTTTTAAGTGGGAAACAGCTTCTCTTGCCACTTAGCCCTTTTAAAGC
>NW_022917967.1:0-322 GCF_012274545.1 Fukomys damarensis
CAAACTCACTGAGAGAGAAATTAGGGAAACAATTCCTTTCACAATAGCACCCAAAAAAATGAAATATGTAGGAATCAATCTAATGAAAGGAACAAAAGACCTCTACACTGAAAACTACAGCACTGTAAAAAAAGAGATTGAAGAGGATGTACGAAAGTGGAAAAATATATACATCTCCTGGGTAGGAAGAATCAACATAGTGAAAATGGCCATCCTACCAAAACTTCTGTACAGATTCAATGCAATGCCAATTGAAATCCCAACTCTATATTTCACAGAACTAGAAAAAGGAATCCAAAAATTCATTTGGAACCATAAGAGA
>NW_022917968.1:0-215 GCF_012274545.1 Fukomys damarensis
CAGAAAAATATCAAAGTTTTTTTAATGCCCTTTGACTCCAGAAGAAAATGAAATCTCAAGAGCTTGCCTTTCAAACTCTTAAAAATCTTGGATTTCCCTTATTGCCTCAGACCCTCAGATGCCCTGTCATACAGCTACTTTTAGTCCCTCATTTTGTGATTTCCATCAGACTGTGAGGATTTTGAAAGAATTTCTGCTGCTTGGTCAAACTTTGA
>NW_022917969.1:0-268 GCF_012274545.1 Fukomys damarensis
AAGTAACTTTCTCAAAATCACTCAACAAGTTATAGGTGACCAAATTTGGACAGTGATCACAGCTGGATCCTAAAGATGAAACTCTTGGAGATCTTGGGACTACTTTTAAAGTTCTTATGATTGAAGATTTCTACCTGTAATAACAATTATAGATTAAAAAAAAAGTCAGACCACACATGACATGCACTGAAAATTCTAAAATGACGGGGTGAATGGAAAGGCATTTCCTTTGCAGCAGCCATGATACTAGGGTTTCTGGATAAATGAA
>NW_022917970.1:0-288 GCF_012274545.1 Fukomys damarensis
TTACAAAGGTATATCCATTAGAATTACAGCAGACTTCTCAACACAAATCAGTGTTTCAAGCTCTAAAAGATAATCATTTCCAAGTAAGACTTGCATTTCCTGCAAAACTTCAAAATCCATGGAGCAGTAAGGTATTTCCTTCACAAAGAGCACAACAAGAAATTCATGACCACCAAGGCAACACTTCAAAAAATTCCCCAGAGTATTCTAGAAAAAGATGATGAAACCAACAGTGCCAACAAAATCTAATAAACAAGTATGCCAGGCAGACACAGCCATGAGACAGGA
>NW_022917971.1:0-217 GCF_012274545.1 Fukomys damarensis
CCATATTCCTGGATTCTCCAAACTTCTGGGTCCTCCACTGTGCCTTTGGCCTCACTCTCACAGCTTCAAACACTGCCCTCTCCAAGCACCCTGCCTGGCCTCCCGGGACTTCTTCTGAAATCTGGATGTAAGCCTTCCTGACCCCACAACTCTTCCATTCTGCATTCACCTAAAAGCAGCACCACACAGATGACACCAAAGTCTGCCACCAGCTGGA
>NW_022917972.1:0-252 GCF_012274545.1 Fukomys damarensis
AGAGTGGGATAAACATGACATAAAGGAAAAAGAAATATTAGACCCAAGAAGGTTTCTTCTTGCATGATACAGAGAATAGACACAATTTGCATATCAGCCTTGTGCTAAGCAAGCGTGCTCAACTCACCTCTAGGTCACACGTCCACTAAGAGATTTGTTTCCAGAGTCGGTTTCCGTTCTCTATCTTGTTAGAAATTTACAACCTAACCCCTTCTAGACGCCCATATGTGTCCTTCCTCGTATGTTTAATCC
>NW_022917973.1:0-714 GCF_012274545.1 Fukomys damarensis
ACCAGAACAAAGGAAACTGTGTATTTAAAGACTTTTGACATGAAAAATAATTTGATTACATAAAGAATAGAAATACAGTGTAGTAAAAGATCAGTGAAGGAATAAGAGAATAGCACAAGTAGATTTAGAGAAATAAACAATGAGCTCATGTGTGCCGTATAATTATGTGGTCTTGGATCAGGAATTTCATCTGTGTAATATAACAAATATATCTATCTTCTGGTCTTGCTTTCAAAATTAAATGAATTCATTAAATAATGTAGAGTAGCTATATAAAGAGTAATACAGGGCTGGGGATTTAGCTCAGTGGTTCGGTGGCCTGCTTACAAGCACAAGGACCTGAGTTCAATCCCTGGTACAAAAAAAAAAAAGTAATATAAAACTAAAATGTTTGTTATTTCTTTATATCTGTATCTAACTGAGAAGTTTTGGGCTATGCTACAGAATTCTTGACTCAACTAAATAATGACCAAATTACCAAACTTTTATGAAACTAAATTTCTTCATCTCAAAAGCAAGACACAACAAAAACCACCTTACTAGATTCATGTGAAAATTAAGGGCTGAAAGGAGTACAAAACATGGCCAGATAATGAAGTTCCATAATATTAGCTAGTATTATGATGATGATGATACATTATATGTAACTGAAGTCCAAGAAGTAGGTGAATTAGATCAGAACACAGACAAACCAGTAAAAGATGAATCAACAAC
>NW_022917974.1:0-2165 GCF_012274545.1 Fukomys damarensis
AGTGCATGCAAATCTGGAGACTGGCATTGTGCTCACGTACCAATCGACATAGGTCTATTGTGGCTCTGCGGATGGCAGGTCGCTGCGTCACTAATTGTTAAGAGTTTAGGGTCTAATTTTAAACCCTTTTAATTCCATTTGAAATAATTGCCCTAATGAAATTCAAAGTACTCAGAGGCAACCACAGAAAAGGCGAACGGTGCCTCCGCCTCCTGCCCCCGGGGAGCTGCGCTTTGAGACTTGTGGCAGGAGCTGTGCTTGTCTGGGGCTAAGCTGGCTGCTCTCTCTTCCTGGAAGAGGAAGCTGCTCTGGCTGCCTAGTGAAGGCTGGAAAAGCCTTCTGGGGGCCGGGTCCCTGTCTCCAGTGTGGGGAGGAACCAGCCCAGGTGGAGAGGGACTGCAGGAGAATGATGTCGCTCAGGATGATTTGCTTCTGTGAGCCACACAGGGACAGGATCTGCAGAGACCTACGCCACCCCTCCCATCCAAAGACAGGTGTCCTCTGCTCCAGGGACACCACTGACTCTCTGGGTCACGCCTCAGACTGGCTGACCCAGGTATCATCTTCAATACAATGTAAAAACTTTTATTTTTCAGCATCAAGCCCATGGTCTTTGCACTGAGCTACATGCCCAGCACTTTTTTATTTTTTATTTCAAGATAGTTGCTGAGCTATCCAGCCTGGGCTCAAACTTGAAACCCTCTTTGCCTCAACCTCCCAGAGTGCTGGGGTTTCAGCCTTGCACTGTCACATCCAGCTAGAACATAGCAACACTTTTGGAGGGGTTCTCGCATGGCGGGTGTCCTACTGTACAAGCTTTGGCTGACTGAATCCTCACAGCCACTGTGTGGGGTGCGTCCTTTATTCCATTTTACCCGTGAAGCAACACAGGCTGGGAGAGGATCTGTGCCTTTTCAAAAGTCAAAAGGTTAAGTGGCAAAGTTGGACTTTATTTTTTAAATTTTAGTTTATTAGTGCATAATGCTTACTACATTCTTTGTGGGCAGTTGGTACATTACATAACATATCTTAACTCTTTTTTCGTTGCCGTTCCCTTCCTTTCTGCATCCATCCATTGATCTCTGTTCTGCTTTTGTACATGTTTGCAGTACATAATGTTTACATTCCTTGTATAGAGCGGGCACATGTACATAACACATTTCAATTCCCTTCTCTGCCTCCTGCCTGCCTCTATCTTTTCTTTTTTTGTACCAGGGATCCAACTTGGGACCTTGCTTTTGCAAGGCAGGAGGTGGCAACACTGAGCTAAGTCCCCGGCCCTGCCTCCATCTTTTGATCCCTTTCCCTATGATAACCATCTGTCTCCCTGTGTCTTATTCTGTATCTTTTACTTTGCTCTTTACTTTTACACTGGACTATTTACATAAGAGAAACAGTAAGATATTTCAACTTGTGTGTCTGATTATTTTCATTTAATATTATGGTCTCAAGGTGCATCCATTTTCCTACAAACGACTCGTCTAGTTTTTATGGCAGAGTAGTACTCCATTGTGTGTAAATACCACATTTTCTTTATTCATAAATCTGTTGATGGACATATGGGTCACTTTCAAGTTTTAGTTTTCATGAATTGTGTTGCTATAAATATGGGTATGCACGTATCACTGTATGATGTCTTTAACTCTTTTGGGAAAATATCTAGAAGGGGAATCAATAGCAGAGTCAAATGGAATTTCTACTGTTAGTTTTTTGAGGCATCTCCATATTGATTTCCACAGTAGTTGTACTAGTTTACACTCCCACCAGCAGTGTAGAGGGCTCCTTTTTCCCCATAGCCTCTCTAGCATTTGTTATTATTTGAGTTCTTGGTGATGGGGATTCTTTCTGGGGTAAGATAGAATCTTAGCATTGTTTTACTTTGCCCTTCTCTAGTGGCCAAAAGTTGAACTTTAGCCAAATCCTTTCTCTGTGTCTCCTCAGAGATTACGCAGGCAGCATTCTGCAGAGAGGGTCTACACCAGCGGAGTCAAAGCTGACCAGGGAGCTTTATAAACACAGATTCTTGTTTGTTTGATTGCATGTGTTTTGAGGCAGGGTCTCGCTATGTAGTTCAGGTTGGCCTTGAGCTCACTATGTATCCCAAGCTGGCCTTGAACTCACAGCGATCCTCCTGTCTCAGCTTCCCCAGTGCTGGGAAGTGTGTG
>NW_022917975.1:0-714 GCF_012274545.1 Fukomys damarensis
CCTGCAGATGTATGGCCTTGAAATAGGGGTCAGTCCCAAGAGGTGGATTAAAACAGAGAGGACTAGACTGACATGGAGTCTAAATCAGATCCAGAAGTCTCAAGGCATGCTGGCTTTATATAACTGATAATCATTATAAGGGTTTCTTCCCTGTTTCCTACAGCAAGGTAGATGACTTTTGAGCATAACCCACCAGGCTTACAGATAAATCTCGCTCTTTATCAGAAGGAAGTGAGGGGATGCTAGGATTCATTCAAAGCTTCATATATGCTACAGGTTGCACTGTTGGTTATAGAAGAAAAAGGTTGTTCTTTTGCTGATATTCGACTCTGGGTATACTTGGGGTCAGACCAAAATGGAACTCTAACTTCTATGTCAGTCAGGAATTATATCTCAATAGCTAATTCAGCACAAAAACCTATTAACTAGAACAGGTACTCTAAAAATCAGAGTAGACACCAGTTATTAATTACCAGTACTGTGGGTCAAGGAATCAGCATTTCAATCAGCCAGTGAAAACTGCTCTAAGTGTGGCAAGCATCTGCCTTTCTTTGATTCAGTCTTGCCCAAACAAAAGGATGACTATTGCCTGGATTTTTTTTTTCCTTCCAGAATTCCCATGAAATTAATTTTAGCTTTCTTTAGGAAAAGTGGTAGGACAGATCATGCACAGTTAATGGACCACAGGATTTATTTTCCCTAGATTCTAAAATG
>NW_022917976.1:0-210 GCF_012274545.1 Fukomys damarensis
TACAGTGACATTCATTCTTGGGATCTTGTACCTTTACATATCATGTCTTGTTCCTCATTTTTCACCTTGTCCCTGCTCTCGCTTCAGTCCCTACTCCCCTCGCCATTTCCAATCATTGCAGTTGCATTTTCTCATTTTCTCCTGTAGTATTTCCTTCCCCACGTTCTCTCTGCCCTACACTTCCCACTATCCCTACACCTGAAGACCTTT
>NW_022917977.1:0-202 GCF_012274545.1 Fukomys damarensis
GAAATCTCAGTTTTTGTTCTTAAGACTTTTCAACTGTCTAGATGAGATCCACCCACATTATCAAGGATAATCTCCATTATATAAAGTCAACGGATTGTAGATATTAACCACATTCACAAAATACTTCGCCAGTAAAACATAGATTAGATTTTGATTATACCATGGTATAGCTATGTTGACTGTTAAACTACTGAAGCAGGAA
>NW_022917978.1:0-1350 GCF_012274545.1 Fukomys damarensis
ATTAACAATTTATCTCACATTCAGTATAATTTTGTTCAGTTTTGTCCTTTTCAAAATGTATATTAAACTTTTTGATCTTTATTTACAATTTCAGTTTCTCACAAGCAAGAGATAATGTAATATTTACACACATATTCAATTTATTTCATTAAAGCAGATAGTTTCAAGGTGCATCCATTTACCTAGAAAAGTCCCAAATTTATTCTTCTTCATGTCTGAATAGTACTTTGTTATATAAAAATTCACATCTTCCTCTGACTGCACCCCACCAGCTCCAGCAAGGAAGGCCACCCTGAGATCTCTCCTGCCACCTGCTTCAGCGAGTCCATGACATCCCCTGACTGCATGCAAGCAGCCCAAGCGAGGAAGGCCACCCAAAGATCTCTCCAGCTGGCCTGCTTGGGCCCATTGGGTGGGTCTACAACCTCCCCTGACTGCTCTGCCACCAGCTCCAGCAAGGAAGGTAGCCACGTGGGTGCCATTGAAACAACCCCACCACCCTCCCCCCTGCTACCCCTAATGCTCTCAGACCTCCTGATTGGTCCAGTCCTTGGAAACTTCTCTGCAAAAGCATGGGTGGTCATAAAGGGTATTTTTCTGAGCTCCCAACTTTGAAAATCTTTAAAGAAAGTGTGGGGAAATCCTGTAATAGAAATGTGTGGAGTTCAACCCTTTAGGTTGGGAAACTCAATTTAGGCTTTGTGGCCTGAGGTCAGTCTGAGTCGCTGAGATCAGCCATTGGCTAGCTGAGATCAAAGGACTTGGTTCACGTGGCATATTATGATAGCAGAGACAGTGTCTGAAAGAGACACGTCAAATTCTTTTTTTTCTTTTCCTCATTCCATCCTGCAATTCCTTTCTTCTTTCTGTCCTCTTTCTCCAATTCAGTCTCTTACTTAACCATATTATCCCTCATCTCACTTTCTGTTCCTGCTCCTGCCCTAACTCAGATTTCTTCTTTGTCATTTTTTCTTTTTTCTTTTTTCTTTATGTTCTTCTCTTCTGTCACTTACCTCACTCATGGCTCAGTAGTTTCAAGAGAAAGCAAGCCCCAGTTACTGTTAAAGGGATATATACTTGTCCTTGTTCTTGCACTCTGTCTATGTCTTTTGAAGTTAATAGTTACATAAAGATTGTATGATTATTCTATGACCTCTGGCTTCACTTGAAACCTTCTCCAATTCTTTCACTTATCTACTCCTCTCATCCTAACTCAGTCTAAATGGTAAAGATGTTATATTGAAAAGCATATTCACTGAAAACATATTTTGGACTGCTTCTTGATAATAATTTAATTCACATGGTTTGAAGGTGATAGATTAATGACTACCACAAGTGGTCAATTTGCAA
>NW_022917979.1:0-406 GCF_012274545.1 Fukomys damarensis
TATGACCCTATACAAATGATTCAGCCCTTCTGACCCTGTTTCTTTCTCTGTAAAAGCTGTGATAACACCTCCTCTGCAGGGTGGGGCTATGTAGGGCACCTGTCACGGTGCTGAATGATAGACGGCACTTGATTACTGTCGCTGTTAACATCCATTTCATGGAGTGACAAACGTCATCGGGCTGCTGAGAAACTTATTTGTGAAAAAATGTTGGATTGAGAATGAGACTTTGCTTCTGACAGAAAGGTTAGATAAAATCGAACTGAAGGGTAGCAAAAACCCTAGAAGTCATAGATCTACTGGGGGAGAGGAAGGAAAATAGGACACCTGAGGAGAAGCAGTCCCTTTTGTGCTGTCCCTTAGTACTGGTGATGTCTCTTTCCCACTCACAACCCAGTTCACAAGG
>NW_022917980.1:0-231 GCF_012274545.1 Fukomys damarensis
AACCCTTACAGCCAAGAGAAAGAAGGAAGCCTGGCTACTGCTCCAGCTGGCAGCAGACCCTGGTGTCATTCACATGGCACTGGTTTTAGGTGCATGTAGAATGCAAGAGTTGTGGGGTCAGGAAGGCTTCTACCAAGATTTCAGAAGAAGGCCTGGGAGGCGGGGCAAGGTGGCCCTGAGAGAGCCATGTATGAAGCTGTGAGTATAAAGCCGAAGGTGCAGTGAAGACCC
>NW_022917981.1:0-1160 GCF_012274545.1 Fukomys damarensis
CATATCTTGCTATTTTAATATGCATTTATTCAACTATGAATGAGATTAAATATCATTGTATGGAAGTAGACAGGGCCATTTCTAAATCCTCTGATACATGCACTCTTGTTTGTTCTCTTTTGCTTGGGATTCATGACTCCTTCATGTCATTTTTGTTGGTTCTTTTACTTGATATTTCACTTGTTTTCCTCTCCTACCCCTTAGAATCTATTCTACAGTATACATCATTGTGTCAATTTCTGTAGCATTTATGGTCCCTGCCATGATCTGGAATCCTCTACTCCTGTGTTTCTTGGCTTCTTTTAAAATAGTTTGTCTTGTCTTTCTGATATAGAGATAAAGAGAAATTTACATCTCTGGGCCTTAAAAACATCTATTAGGATTTTGCAAGTACTTGGCATGTGGTCACATGTAGCATTAATGTCTTGGGAAACACTCAAGTTCTCCAATTCACTGTTTTTAAGTATTTCACAGTTAATATATAAATAACCTTCTGGCTAGGTGTGGTGGTACACACCTGTAATCTCAGCTACTTGGAGGCTGAGGCAAGAGGATTGCAACTTTGAGTCCAGCCAGGCAACTTACTGAAATTCTGACTCAAAATAAAATACAAATGGTTTGGGTTATTGTTCCATGATAGAGTGCTTGCCTAGCATATGTGAAACCCTAGCTTGAATCACCAGAATTGCAAGGAGAAAAATGTTTTAGCTCATAGTCATATAAGAAATAAGGCTATAAAATAATACTTCAATTCAACTGAGATATCCATGTAAAATGAAAGTTATCAATCTTTTTTCTTTTTTAAATTAACTTTATTTGTATATTTTAGATATACTTTATGATCACACTCATCATTGGAAACTTCTGGGAGAAACTGAAAATGTAGGTGAAAGCCAAAATGTATAATAGATAATGTGAAATAGGAAGTAAAAGTTCAAAGGGGAAGAGGAAGTAGAGGAGGTGGGAAAGGAAAGAAAAATATGAGAAAGTTATCAATCTTGCAATATATCTTGGCTTATAAAATATATAACAGAGTGAATTGCTTTATATCTAAAATTCTTTCCAAAGTCATCAGTTAGGCTTTGTTGCTTTTCTGTCAAGTTTTGAACTGCCCATGATTTTGCCAAGATAAGTCCATTTGTCTTCAACCAGAATTTCTC
>NW_022917982.1:0-650 GCF_012274545.1 Fukomys damarensis
TTGTTGTTGTTGTTGTTTTTTGCATAGTTGCTGCAGTTCTGCCGTGCTGCAACTGTCTCCATCTGGTACACCTGTACCTACAGGACGGCCTTCAATCTCTCTGGCATGGTTCGCAAAGCTCATCCTCGTTTGGTTTGGGTCCAGATGTGCCCATTGCCACTGTCCTCCAAAGAAGCCTTTCCATCTGAGTAGATTGACTGGAGAAAGATGTACTCCCAACGCCTTCAGCTTTGCCTTGTCCTAGGAATCCGCCCCTCTTCCCCGCCCCACTGCGAACCACTTGCCAGTGGAACAGCTTCTGTGGACACCTTCTTGATGTCATCTTCCAGCTGAGTGAACTATCGCACAAAAGGCCACAGAGCTGTAATAGCTAATTTTAATGTATCAACTAGACTGGGCCTCGATATCCAATGAAACGTTATTTCTGAATGCTTCTGTAAGGATGTTTCTGGAACAGATCAGCATTTGAGTTGAACTAGCTGGGTAGCCACTGAGAGGCTGCCCCTAGAATCCCTGGGAAGGAGACAGGGAGCCCTACCTACCCACCCGTGACCCCAGAAAGCAGCCCAGCAGCCTTATCTGACAGTTGGCCCACTGAGGACCCAGAAAGAAGCCGGGCAGCCTTGCCCACCCTTCTGTGACTCCGAGAT
>NW_022917983.1:0-257 GCF_012274545.1 Fukomys damarensis
TAGAATTTTCTGCTCATTTCCAGTCTTGCCCCTCACCACTTGTCCAAACCCTTGTGGGTTTTTGTTTCCAAGTTCTCCACTTCCTGTTCCTAGGACATCTTGTACACTGAGTAACGAACTCTTTAGCCTCCCTGGGAAAAATGTCTCCTCCCAAAGAGGCCACAAAGAGCAAGGCAAATTTCCTTCAAGGCCACAGTGGAAACACTGAATTAGGCACCAGTCGTCCAGAGGAATTAGGGCCCACGTCCCTGGACCAC
>NW_022917984.1:0-222 GCF_012274545.1 Fukomys damarensis
GTGAGGCAGTGGGGTGCCACTGAGCTAAATCCAGGCCTAAATCTCCTTTTTAACTTTGGGGTCTGGTATTTTGTCTCATCAATGAGAGAAAAGTAACTAACAGAGACACAAAACTACATATCTAGAACTGTTAGTGACCACCTTCAGGATAAATACTGTAAATCTGTGCCTGAAGGCACATTTTTCTAAAACAGAATCATAAATCAAATAAGCAAATAATTC
>NW_022917985.1:0-212 GCF_012274545.1 Fukomys damarensis
TGGAGGAGTAGCAGAAATCCACAAATGAGAGATGACTGAGGAAAAAGTACATGGGGGTGTGCAGTTTGTGGTTAATTTTAATTATGACAATCATCCCAGTGTTCCCTACCACAGTGAAACTGTAGATGGCCATGAATATCAGAAAGAGAGGAACTTGCAGTGTAGGGTAATCTGAGAATCCCAAAAGGGTGAACGTGGCCCAACTTTTGTTT
>NW_022917986.1:0-299 GCF_012274545.1 Fukomys damarensis
CAAATCTACTACAAGGTTCATATTTGTTAAAATGCTCCATATTAAGTAGTAGCTTATATGCTGCTTTTTTTTTAAATTTTTGCCTCTTATTTAATACTTCAAGTCTCTGTAAATTCCAACTATGTAAAAAATTTTTATTTTTCTCTTAGCTTATGTGTCAAATAATAGACTGAAAATTATTATCAACTACATTAAATTAAAACCAATGAGTAAAAAATGATTGGAATCATAACTCTGTAAAACACTGTTGGCATTTACCTTTCTCTTTTCTTCACCTGATAATTTTAAAGTTGGCAAAT
>NW_022917987.1:0-1510 GCF_012274545.1 Fukomys damarensis
TGAGACTGACCTGGAACTCACTATGTAGCCCAGGCTGGTCTGGAATTTACAGTGATCCTCCTGCCTCAGCCTCCTGAGTGTGAGTGCTGGGATTACAGGCGTGCGCTACCACACCCGGCTGAGTATTGCTTTGCTAGCACTTATACATCTTATGTTCTGGTTGTTAACCCATTTATGCTGCAGATTAAAATTTTTTGAATTTTTGCATGAAATTTATTTATATTATCTAGAAAAATGCAAGGAACAAGAATTTGAAGAGAATACATTTCATTGTGTTCCACTGCTGTCGGGAGCCATTGTACATAATTTTTTGAAACTCATTTTACAATTAAATTATGATTAGGGCTGTCTGAGGCCTCAATGGTCCCATGATGCTGTGATGCTGAAGGGCAGGATTACATAATCTGAAGACATCCTGGTTCTTAGAGAACCAAGTAGTAATACAAAAAGAGAAAGGTTTCACCTGGGGAGGGACAAATTCCTTATTAGCTTAACTCATCCCACCCACTGTTGTAAGAAGTCTTTGATCATCTCACTGTCCTCATCAACATAAACTCCTCATAGACCTAAACTCCTTATCAGGATTATGGCCACCCTCTGATACCCCTAAGAACCCAATAAACAGTGGCAAGCTCCATCCAGCCCCCCCCCATGTGCTTTGTCACTATCGAAGTCTCTATTGTCTTTTTTTCTTTAACCCTTGCAGTGCCCCTTTCTAGGCAGTTGGAGGACTGATTGACCTCCCAATACATCGTTATGGGTGTTCAAAAACTGAATCATTAGGCACTGAAGGGTTCCTCCAACACTGGATGTCCAGGTTGAAGAGCCCAGAAACTTGACTATGTGTATCCTCTATACCTACAGCTGTTTGGCCACCTGAGGCAAACAGCAAGAATTAACTTCAGATAAAATTCAAATTAGTAGCCGGGCGTGGTGGCACATGCCTGTAATCCCAGCACTCAGGAATCTGAGGCAGGAGGATCGCTTGAGTTCGAGACCAGCCTGGGCTACATAGTGAGTTTCAGGTCATTCTCAACTACACAGTGAGACCCTGTCTCAAAAAAACAAAAAACAAAACAAAATAAAATTCAAATTAGTCTTAATTTGCCTCTCCCAAAGGAGTTTGTGAAAAACAGGCAACTGCTATTTATGAACTGAATTTGTACTCCTTTCCCAGTTCACAAGGTCCAAATAACACTTCAGTTATTCTACGCTGTGTTCACTATTGTGATGAAATCGTGTCTTTGCCTCACTCCTCACCTAGTAGGGGATGAAGTTCTGCTGTTTATATGCAGATATTCAGTTCCCCAAAATCTTTGGCTAAGGACCTGGGAGCAAGGCTGAGGTGAAAAGGTGACACCTAATACTCCCCCTCACTAAACAAGTAGTCATCACATAAACTTCACAGGCCATAGTGATCTGGAGAATTGATAAAACTATACAGAGGTGAATACTAATCATATTCTCCGCCTAAAACCTGGTCTTTTTCAGCCTCAGCTTCGGCAATCTC
>NW_022917988.1:0-213 GCF_012274545.1 Fukomys damarensis
AAATTTAGATGTAGACAGCTAAATGACTTTCCTTAGGTCAAGAGCAGGCAGGATTCAAACTTAAGTAGACTGGAAAACAAAGATCATGATGAATGTATCATGTGTGAATGAATATTGCTAAAAATGCCAACATGATATATAGTACTATGTCACCAATTACCATTGGGGAGGAGGTACAGAAGCCAAGTTAGTTTTCATCCATGAATACTGGAT
>NW_022917989.1:0-207 GCF_012274545.1 Fukomys damarensis
TTCAAACCCCAGCAAATTGAAGGTTGGGTTAAAAGAATCATTCAGTGGAATTGCATTAAACCACAGTAACTGAAACAGTAGGTGGACTGTTTTATACGCGCTCATTTGCAGAAGACAAACTAAGGATGAGCATATTTGTTTTATTGGAAATCTTGCTATCTAATTTGATTTGTCACCTATTTTCTGTAGTATGGTCTAAAAAAGAAA
>NW_022917990.1:0-262 GCF_012274545.1 Fukomys damarensis
CTCCTCCAGGCACTGATGAAAATCACTGGGCATGGGTGATCTTTCCAAATACCCAAATAAATACATTGGGTTTATGTCCTCTGTTAGGATCCCTGTGAGGAAATCACCTCTCAACCAATACCTAATACCTAAGGGGACAGACTGGTGGCTCCCCTCCCGCCCTTCACCACCTACACAGTGATTGTAAAGGACAGGGGCCCCTACACTGCCCAAGACATTCCTATATTGTGGGAAGACAGACAGTGCCCAAGACCAACGCATA
>NW_022917991.1:0-245 GCF_012274545.1 Fukomys damarensis
CTACCTCCCGAGTCCCCACCTCCTCTCTAAAGACTGGGCCTCACTAAATTAATGGCACAGCCTGGCATAGCACTTGTGACAGTCCTGCCTTAGCCTCCTCAGTAGCTGGGAGGAGTGTGTCACCATGCCTTGCCAGTTACTGAGAATTTAAAATATTTCATTACCTCAATCCATATTTAGGATCTATAGGAAATATAAAGAATACTAGTTCCACATTAAAAAACTCAAAACCCTCTGAAAAGTGA
>NW_022917992.1:0-340 GCF_012274545.1 Fukomys damarensis
ATTGTTTCCAATGAAACTCTCAAAGCTTCCTTCTTTGGTTCATGACTTCATTCTTTGTCATTAGTGGAACCATGAACTCACTTCATATAAAAATTGCAATAAAACTAGGATGTCTTTTGGAAAACTAGGGGGAATTAAGGAAGAAAAGTTAAACAAAAGTAGTTTATTTTGTTTTGTAACATGGCCTGGCCTCAGTATGAACTGTGGAGTCTAGAGAGGTGCCCCCTCCAAAAAGGGATCCTCAGTTCTAAGACAATGTTGCAACTAGATTTGTTTTTCAAGAGGGAAGGAAAATGGGGCCGAAGTCCCTTATGTACAGGTGTTTATGACTGTATACCAA
>NW_022917993.1:0-205 GCF_012274545.1 Fukomys damarensis
GGCCTCACTTTCCGGCTTGCTGGTGATGGGAAGCGATGTGTGCGCACTGCAGCGGTCGGTGTCGCTGTCTCTGCGTTTTATGCATTTCCTCTGCATTTTTCTGAGGGTTTCGGGGCATTATTGGAAAGCCCAGGGCCCACGTATCCAGGCCTCCAAACAGCACCCCAGGTCCCGGAAAAGGCACTGGCTGTATGGCTGTGAACAG
>NW_022917994.1:0-228 GCF_012274545.1 Fukomys damarensis
CAGGCTGTTGTCAGTCAGCTGCATTGCTTTAGGTCTGCGCAAGATAGAAGAGTCTTGGTGCACAGATGAGGCAGAGGAAAGCTGCTCACCCCACTGCAGCCAAGAAGGAGCTGGGGATAGAATATGTCCCTCAGAGGCATGTCCCCATAGAGCTGCTTCCTCCACGTGGGCCCCACCTTCTGTGAGTTTCTGCTCCCTTTCAGCGGTGCTGTCACTGGGGACCAAGCT
>NW_022917995.1:0-556 GCF_012274545.1 Fukomys damarensis
TCCTTACCCAGGAAATTTTTCCAAATGCTAACTTTTCTAAATCTCTCACTTGAAAAATTTACCAAAAAAGTTGATGTGTAAATGAGATAAAGTAAGCAAGGCCTTATCAGGCTCTCAATAAACTTTATTGTGGTAAGAAAAAAAAAACTTCAAATAACCTAACTTTATCAAAGCAAAAATATAATGAAAACTAACAAGATATAAAGGTAGCAACAGTACATCACAATTCCACCTAGACCCATCACCTCTAGTACAAAAGGTGCTATACCTGCCCTGCCCACAGCCTGAGACCAAGTGTCAAATACTTCAAGGCACTGGAATATCACCACTGTGACTTAATGGGATCCTTCCCTTTTCATGCTTTAAAAAGAAAGGAAGAAAAAAAAAATCTTATGTCTGAGAGATAATGTGTACTTCTCCATGTGGTACTTCAGTTCCTTCCAGCCCTAACTACATTGTATCTTACCATGCCTGTCTCTGCCTTTTATACCTCTCTCCCCATTTCCTGAGTGTCTCCTCTTCACACCTAGCCTCTCTGTGCCCTGCCCAGCAGTCC
>NW_022917996.1:0-235 GCF_012274545.1 Fukomys damarensis
GGATTTTTGCATCTATATTCATTAAGGAGATTGGTCTGTAGTTCTCCTTTTTAGTTGTATCTCCCTGGTTTGGGAATCGAAGTGATACTTGCTTCCAGGAATGAATTTGAAAATATAGCTTCCCTTTCAATTTCATTGAAAAATTTGAAGAGTAATGGTACTAGTTCTTTTTTAAGTGTCTTGTAAAATTCAGCAGTGAATCCATCAGGGCCTGGGCTTTTCTTTGTTGGTAAGC
>NW_022917997.1:0-1215 GCF_012274545.1 Fukomys damarensis
AATTTTGACACTACTTAGTAAATATTTGCACATGTGATAAATGGCAAGTATGAACTTTTTTCTGTTCCCTTCTGTTTCTTACAACTGAAGCCAGTGGGAAACATTTTAAGGCAACAATAAAACTTACTTATAAAAGAAAGTCATCAATAAATGAACCAGGGTGTGTGAGAATATAATGGATTGTAGACAATGACAAATAAATAGAATTAGTAGAATCTGCCACATGGCCGTACTGAAGAGGGTGAGAAGGATGAAAGATCCCCACCTAAGTGCCTTTTCTAAAAGAATGTATGTGCTATGGCTGGTATGTAGATGTCCTCCAAAGCTTCATGTGCTCGTAGGAGGGTCTTTTCAGAGCTAACTGGGTGTAGGGTGTGTGATGCAGGATTAGAGGTGATTAGGGGTGTATGGTAACTAGGTTGGTTCAGCAGAGCTCTAGGTATGGATAGTGGGAGGCCCATCCTCGATGTGGGTGGCACCAGTAAACTTGTATCCTGGATGGAATATAAGTGCAAAGATGCAAGGCAGGCTTGATGCTACCTGCCTATGCTTCCACAGACTGTTTCTCCTCTGTGCTGCCCCTCTGCCATGCGCTACCCTCCCTTGGAGCCAGCTGAATGAAACCTCTATAAATTGTGAGCCAAAATAAACTTCTCCTTTAATTTTGAGTTTTGGGTATAGTTTATCTTAGCAACAAGAAAAGTGAGGCTTTTTATTTCTTGCTTGCAAGATATTTTGCATTTGTAAATTGATTTAGAAATCCTATAACCCAAATTCTAAGCCATTCTCATAATGGAATTAGATAGCCTCCCAGGAGTTGGGCATGGTATAAAGCACAGGTAAGAGAATACCAATAATGCAGGACTTGTATTCAGGAACTGAAAACCTTGAGGAACGATACA
The DNA here is from genome assembly GCF_012274545.1 of Fukomys damarensis. Taxonomy (NCBI): domain Eukaryota; kingdom Metazoa; phylum Chordata; class Mammalia; order Rodentia; family Bathyergidae; genus Fukomys; species Fukomys damarensis. Next base: position 903 of record NW_022917997.1, read on the forward strand.
GTTGAAGAAGCTCAGTGAGACATACATATCCTCGTCTCTCTAGGGCATGTTCCTGTCCTCCTAGCCCAGCCCAGAGGAGGTGTCATGGGATGAATTCTTCTAGCGGCCAACACTTGAATCGCCTCCTGTGGAGGATAACTTGCGACAAGGAAAAAAGCACAATCCAGGCCAGAGAAACCTTGCACAGATAATGAGTTATTAAAGCGCTCTTGCATATTTTTGGCACAAGTTTAGCCCGGCATAGCCTATGAGGAGGACTCTTGGTAAATTTCTAACAGTATTAAAATGGTAAATTTCTAACAATATTAAAATT
>NW_022917998.1:0-1230 GCF_012274545.1 Fukomys damarensis
CGTGGCGCACACAGCCCCTCAGGAGGCTTTCAGGAGGAGGCTCTTCTCCGACAGTGAGGAGATGCGGCGGGCACAGATGTCAACACCCTGGGGCCGTGAGAGAGGGACAGGCAACGGGGCTGAGGCCCCAGCGGGGCGAGCTCTGGGTCATGAGTCTGTGTTCACACTAAAGATGTGGAAAGCTGATGAGGGTCCCAGAATGTAGGAATGAGGGGGCAGCAAGACCACCGAGATTTATTTCAGAAAGTTCTAAGGAGAAGAATTTTGCAACTCATACATAGAGATAATTACTTCTGAAAGCAACCATCTTTAGAAAACAGAACATTAAAACTAAGTTTTCAATAGTTAATGGAAGATTAATAGTGAAGTTTAAGGCTCAATTTTTTAAGGCTCAAAAGTAGATCCTTCATAGGAAACAAACTTCATGGAGAATTGAGAAGTCCAATACAGCAAAACGCAATTTGATCAGTTAAGACCATACCCCATTAAATTAACAAATTAAATGTAATAACATTTTGAGACAAAAAGGGAAACCATTATGTTCACCAAGCTCAACTGGAAACTGGACACTTTAATTCTTAGACAATTTAAAAGAACATTTAGATATGATAAAATGTCTAGCCAGAAAATGCCTAAGTTTGCCCTCAAATCACTGAAGAAAAAAGAAAACGGCCTTTTCATTCTGAAAGGATGAATTCAGCTGAAATAAGTAGAAATATTTTCTTATAAAAGCCTCATTAAACACTAGAATTTCAAGGCCTTTTGTTATTTCTGTAAACGAATGGAAAAGCATGGATTTTTCTACCCAACTAATAGTCCCAGTTAAAAAGGTCAATATTACGTCTAGTACATGATTTTCTTTACCTTGTGAGATTGTGCATTTCTTTTTCTGCCCACATGCGGATGATCTTACGTGGATTTAGTTTACTGAAGCGATCTTTAAACCTGAAATCATCTTTAATATATTTGTCACGATTCTTAAACTCATTAAGGGTTGTTTTAAATACCTTGATGGCACATTCTGTAGGCATAGCTTTAATATCTTCCTTTCCATCCTCCATGCTAAGTGGAGAAAAAATTAAATCAGTACATGTTTTTAGATCACAAGTAAAGCAATGTCAAGTAAAAATTCTGTATATATCTACCTGCTCTGAGTGTTGAGTCTTGGTTTTTTTAAACCTTCCAGTTTCAGCTCTTAATAGTTAGGTTTGGGAGTTTTGTTTGAAGTAC
>NW_022917999.1:0-252 GCF_012274545.1 Fukomys damarensis
TATAGTTATATTTTTAAATGTTATATTTTAGTCCCTCTTGGTTTTGGGGAAGGAACTCCCTAACATGAAACCAGGGGTCACTGTCTTGTTGAAGGTATAATTTGGACAATTCCCTTTCTGTTGTCAGAGTGCAGATGTAAGGTCTTAGGATGAATACCAGGCTCTGGGTCATGATCTTGACCCCCTGAATTTATAAATACTTTGTAAGTATCTTAAGGAGAAGAACCTGTAACTTTTCCAGTCTGCATTTAG
>NW_022918000.1:0-238 GCF_012274545.1 Fukomys damarensis
TTTCTCTAATTATATAATATTGTGTGTTTTAGGGTTATTTTCTCTCTGTTTCTTTCTCTCTCTATCTTCTCTAATAATACACATTCTAGCCAACGTAGATATCTTGGATTATGTGAACAAACTATTTGCCTGTCAACTTTTTTTTAATATTACTGATGCTTTGACATATTTTACATTGCCTTGTTAATATACTGCACTCATTATAAAGCGTTCAGGTAATTTGATGGATTAAAGTCTT
>NW_022918001.1:0-202 GCF_012274545.1 Fukomys damarensis
AACCATGACACAAACTCAAGTTGGCCAAGTTATTTTTTACTCCATAACAAGGATAGAGCATCCCTAATTTCTGTCTGAGACCCTCTTAGGCTGGCCTTTCACCACTCGTACATACGATCTCTTATACAATTTATATGATATATATATACAATTTCTAAAATTGAGGCTTTTTCTACTATTCTCCTCTCCCTCAGAGCCCTAG
>NW_022918002.1:0-449 GCF_012274545.1 Fukomys damarensis
TGGCCTGGTTGAAAAAAGTGTACTACTGGGAATGTATCTTTGGACGGTACACCTCTCTCCCTGACTCTCCTCTTCCCTCCTTGCTTTCTAGCATCCACAAATTGAGCAACTTTCTTCCATCATGCCCTTCTATCATGATGTATCCGCCTTGGAACCAGCCACCCATGGACTGAGTTCCTAGAAGCCATGAGCCAAGCCACTTTTCTTTTAAGCTGTGGGTTTCAATTTTCTGGCAGAACAGTGAGAAAGATGATTAATACAACACATTATTAAATCAATGGCCCACTTTTGTATTTATAGTAGAGACTACCTTTTTGTAATTGTTTTGATAGAGTTCATTACCACATAAATGGATTTAATGTGGCCCAAATGAAAAAAGTCAGAATTTAGAATGGATTACAACCTGCAATTTTACCTTGTGTTAGTCAGAAAATGTCTCTGAGCTTTAT
>NW_022918003.1:0-466 GCF_012274545.1 Fukomys damarensis
GCAGGGGACCATTGTCTCTGCCTCACTTCCTGATTGTGTACCCCGAGTGCACTGGTGCCTACCACAGCCCTGAAACATTTAGCTCAAAATAGGCCGAGCCCACAGGGCTGTGCACTTTTTAAAGAAGGTATTTGAAATATTTTGCCGGTCTGCTCTTTATTACCCAGGAGTGGGGGAGAAGGGAAGGCAGCGCATGGCCAGATGTGAGGGCATGGAGCCTCGTGTTTGAGCAGCCAGAGGGAGAGTCCTTATGAGCCAGGGTGTGGGGTGTGGGAGGAAGGGTACGACTTTTCCTCCTCTCTGCCTCCGCTTCCTATTAGCAGGTGTTCCTGTTAGGGTGAGTCCTCCAGGTAGACCTCTGCCACCCTGGATTCAGATTTAGACAAGAACTTGTAGCATTTGACAGCTGGGCGGGGCCTCAAGGGCACCCGTCTCAGGCTGCACCTCAGAGAGCGGAATAGCATCA
>NW_022918004.1:0-309 GCF_012274545.1 Fukomys damarensis
ATCAGTCTTTGTAGATAGAATATAGGATGTTGAAGACAACATTCAATTTAAAGAAATTGTTTACATTTAATTAAATAAGAGTTAAAACACTTTTTGTTATGTAGGGAACAAAGCATTTATATTATTATTTCTTGAGCATAGTATGATCTAGGTGGGCTATTGATTGTTTGGAGGCTTTCAGAGTAACCAAGGCAGTGCATAGACACTGGATATCCAAGCATCCAGGAGCTCAGCCTGGGAATTGAAGCCCTGGGACCATGGTCAGAACCTGGGTACATATTATGCAGACACTGTGATTTACCCTCACCC
>NW_022918005.1:0-226 GCF_012274545.1 Fukomys damarensis
ATCACTCCATGGCCGGGAGGTAACCTGGGCCCCAATCCTCCATGGGAAATAGAGCCATGCCTTCTCCCGCCCCAGCTGCCATCGCTTGAGCAATGGGCGGTAGCCAAGGCCCTGATGCACCATGGGAAGGACAGTCAAAGCTTCTTCCGGCCAGGCAGCCATTGCTCCAGGGCCGCAAGCTAGCCTGGGCCCAATCCACCACGGGAAGGTGACCCACACCTTCTCC
>NW_022918006.1:0-215 GCF_012274545.1 Fukomys damarensis
AAGGTTATAGATTAATGACTACCAACAAGTGGTCAATTTGCACCCCACAAAATCAGAATATACGCTCTTTTCAGCTGCACATGGATCATTCTCCAAGATAAACCACATATTGGCTCACAGAATAGGTCTGAATAAATGCAAAAGAATTGAAATCATCCCCCGTATATTATCAGATCATGGTGCAATCAAGCTGGAGATCAATAGCACAAGAAACT
>NW_022918007.1:0-323 GCF_012274545.1 Fukomys damarensis
CTCTAGCTATGAAGATTTTAGATGATATCTTTTTTCCTGCAATATGAGGATGTTCCATCTACACTGTAAAACCTGTTGTTTATACTAGACACCTGCATCAATTATATTAGCTCAGTCTCCTGGATTTCTTGCTGACACTTCTGTACCAGCAGTTGTGACTGTTTATACCTTTATGTCATGGAGAAAACTTTCCTTAAAACTCAAGAAGCAGCCTCTACTAGATCAAACTTTCCTTCTGCACCTTTCCTTCAGCCTCTATGGGTCTGTTTTGGTTTGTTTGTTTGTTTTGGTACTGGGAATCGAACTTAGGACCTTGTGTTTGC
>NW_022918008.1:0-279 GCF_012274545.1 Fukomys damarensis
AAAGATCATTATTATTATTAAATAATAATAATTATTATTATTAAATAATAATGAAATCAGATATATCTCAATAGATATGTGAGAGAATGTAAATCATAAATAGTATATGTAAAATTATTTTATATGTAGTCAAAAAATATAATCGACTTGAGGTGGTGAAGGGAGGGCAGGGGTAAGGGGAAAAACTGATAACCAAGACCTGTCATGTAAAGGTACCCCAATGATGAATGTAACTGTACTGTGTACCTAACATGTACCAATAAACTCAATGAGAAAAAA
>NW_022918009.1:0-200 GCF_012274545.1 Fukomys damarensis
AGAGTGTCTGTTCCCTGAAGCAAAGAACCATGAAAACATACTATAAGAAGGATTTCCCTAAACATTACAGGAACCTGATCCCAGCTGTGGATCCCTTCCCAATTTAGCTGTACCTTTCACTCATCTTCCTAAAGCATCTTTGTGATGTGGACACAGATGCAGTGGTACCCACCAGCCCAGGTAGGCTGCACTTGCATCAG
>NW_022918010.1:0-292 GCF_012274545.1 Fukomys damarensis
CTGTCACTGCCTGTGGAGCCGCCTGGTCAATCTCTGTCTGCCCAGAACTGATTGGGCCAAGCGGGAAGAATCGTCAAGTGTGTCGCGGGGACGATGGGAAAAATTTCATTCGTTCTTTAATTCCTTCCCTCACTCACTCACTCACTCAGGCTGAGCCTTCAGTTTCCAGCAAAGGTGAAAGGAACAGGTCGGGTGGTTTCCTTTAAAGGAGCAACGCGGGTCCGGAAACGGTCGCTGGACAATCCCAGTGCCACAGGGTAGGTGGCTGTGACCGGGGACGCCCAGGCCAGGG
>NW_022918010.1:1522-2477 GCF_012274545.1 Fukomys damarensis
AACTGCGTTTTGCTCGACATCCTCTCTCCACTGGAAAGAAATACGGCCTGGTGCCTCCTTAATTTGCCTCTAGAGGCGATGCTCAGAGAGCGGCTGTAGGCCTGAGGGTCCCCAGTGAGTTGGAATCGGCCCTGGTCCTCTCCTGCAATTCTTCCTGGGCTCTCTGCAGCCACTGGAGCACCCCCTTCCTGGGTCAGCACCTTCTTGGAACCGGTAGCCACGAGCAGGGTCAGATTCTGTCCTGGAATTCCCAGGGCGGAAAGCATCGAGAGTGTTTTTGCCTTGCACGTTCAGGAAAGCTTGTCAGTGAGCTTCCCTCTGGAAAACACGTCTGCTGTGGGTCACGTTCCTCCTTGTTACGTGACTCCTTAGGCTGCTCATTTCTTCTGGAGACTGTTCCGACCCAGTACATTTTCCCTATCATTTATCTGTGTGCACCTAAATCCTAAAACAAATTGGCACAGATATGAGGGAAATATCCTCCTGTGCTGCCAAGAAATACACATGCAATGAAGCAGAGCTATGTAGAGAAAACTGTTCATATTTTAAAGATAGGCTTGGTTCATTCTGATAAACTCACACATTTCCACCAAGATCAAGAAGTCAGTGGTAGAGTAACAGGGGCCTAAGTTCCATCCCAGAACTGAACAGTTAAAGTCCACCAGCTCACCTTGCCAGTTGCTGCCCCTCGCCTGTAGTAACCAATGCATTGACTTCTATCATTATTGATGCTTTATGTATCATTTGTTTTGTTGTTGTTTGTTTGTTTGTTTGTTTTGAGGCATGGTCTTGTTGTGTAGTCCAGGCTGGCCTTCAATTTGGGGTAGTCCTCCAGCCTCGGCCTCCTGAGTGTTGAGAGTACAGGCGTGCGCCACGACATCTGGCCTTTGTCTGTGTTTCTTACTTTGATGTAATTTCAGTCTTTCAGTGTGTGCTCTATTGTGGCTGCCTTCCT
>NW_022918011.1:0-716 GCF_012274545.1 Fukomys damarensis
TTCTTACCTAAAAAAACTGTGGTAATAAATAAATGTTGTGTTTACTTATCAAGTGTATAGTCATTTGCTATGCAGCATTGCAAATTAACTCAGTACCACATATTGATTGTTAGTTCAAAAAGTACTATTAAATCTTTTATACAACATTCCAAACTTAACACAGTATGGTTTCCAGCTGGAACTTTAACATAGTCTTCAATAGGCCATTCCAAACTTCCATAAGGCAAGCAGCTCCTGAATGTGGCAAAATAAGTGAATTCATGGGTGTTATCCCATTGCTGCACTTCTTTTGCTTGGGAAAAATCATCCTGAGTAGCTGTAATATATTGTGGGAATACCATGACAGTGAGTCCCCAGCATTCTTCAGACTTGGATGGTTGTGTGAGCCTACGATAGCAAAACTGTGCAGGAAAGGCAAAATTGTGTTAGAAAACTGTACTCTGGTAAGGACAGAATACAGGAAAGAAAAGAAAGAGTAAGTGCAGAATACAAGAAATACAGAATACAGGGAAGAAAGAGTGCAACTGTCATCAACCTGTCATAGGTGACTGGATCTTCCTTCTAGGAATGGTGCCATAATGTAGCTCAGATGGCTTCAGCTACTGGCAGGTTGGAAGATCAGTAAAGTTTTAACCAGTTAAGAGACTGGTGATGGGCCGGGGATTTAGCTCAGTGGTTCCACCGCCTGCCTTGCAAGCACAAGGACCCAAGTTCGA
>NW_022918012.1:0-776 GCF_012274545.1 Fukomys damarensis
CATTTTGAAAGAGCGTTTTGCAGGATACATCAGTCTAGGTTGGAGGTTGTTTTCTTTTAGGACATGAAATACCTTGTTCCAGGCTCTCCTTGACCTGAAGGTTTGTGTTGAAAAGTCTGTTGTGATTCTGATGGGCTTGCCTTTTCATGTAATTTCTTTCTTTTGTCTTGCTGCTTGTAGTATTTATTTTTCTGTTGGTGGATCTTGATTATTATATGTCTAGCTGTAGACTTTCTTAATCAAGGCTAGTTGGAGTCCTATATGCCTCACTTATCTGTATGCGAAACTCTTCCCCTCTGTTTGGGAAGTTTTCTGTCATTAATTATGTGAACAACTTTTTTAAGTCATTTGTATTTTCTCCTCCTACTTCATGGATGCCTATCAGTCATGTTATTCTTCTTTGCATCATCTAGGAATTGTTGGATCAATTTCTCTTGATCCCTTATTGATTTTAAGAGTCCTCTCTTTTAGTGGTCACTGGCTGCAATCCTATCTTCTATAGCTTAGATTCTATTTTAGCATTCTTTTATTCTGTTGCAAACACTTTCGATAGAGTTTTTAATCTCCAGGATAACTGTTTGGGTCTGTTTTATGGATTCCATTTCTTTCCTATGTTGGGCTTTCATGGTGTCCATTTCTTTCTTATGCTGGGCCTTCATGGTTTCTATCATGTCCTGAGCTCATCTATTTTTTGTGTGTGTCAGTTTCTGTTCTAGAGTCTCTAATCATGACTTCCATTTTACTCACCATCTCTATGGTTATCTGGGAAATTATTT
>NW_022918013.1:0-3037 GCF_012274545.1 Fukomys damarensis
GGTCAGTCTCAACTACATAGTGAGACCCTGTCTCAAAAAACAAAACAAAACAAAAAAATTTAATTACGTAAAGGAAGCAGCTGAGTATTCTGTTTTCTCAGAATTATTAAATCTTCTGCATGCAGATTAGGATAACTTATACTATGCAATACGACAAAATAGTTTGTTTTTTATGTAGATTATATGCAATAAAACCTAAGATATTTGCCATCTGGAAATATTTGTTTTCAGAAATCCACCCCCCTCAAGCTGGAGATCTATCTGTTGAACAAATTTTATATCCCAAATCCACCAACAGGACTAATGATTTGTGAATCATTAAGGACAAGTGGCTCATAAAATAAATAATTTTACATCTTTACATCAAGTGACCATTCTGAGACCCTCTAGGGCAGTGATGGTGAACCTATGGCATGTGTGCCACAGCAGGCTGTTTGTTGTTATCAGGGAAAGCTCCAAAAGGTTCGCCATCACTGCTCTAGAGTGTTTTCTTGCTGAACTTCTTTATCTTCATATATTTATTCATTTTTTCAAGAGGGGATGACATCTAAGAGCCATTAAAATGTATTCAATAAAATAAAGTCTCCCTATGAATTCACCTCCATATCTTGGTATCTTGGAACTCACCAAGAAATAAGGCTAGACTACAGCACAAGCTTTGGGGTCTGGGAAATAGATCTCTATATCCTGGTTTTGTCACTTACTGGCTTTGCAACCTTGGGTGAGTTTGTCAACACTAGAATCAATTTTAAGTGAAGAGGTAACCAGGAACATAGTAGTTGCTCAATAAATGGTAGTGCCTAGTCAGGCATGGTAGTATATATCTGTCAGCATTCTGGGAGGCTGATGCAGGAGAATCACAAGTTCAAGCCTAGTCTGGACAACTAACCTAATAGGACTCAGTCTCAAAATAAAAAATAAGAGAATAATTAAAGAAGGCTGGGGAATGTAGCTCAGTGCACAGGTCATAGGTTCACAGACAGTAAACGCCACAGACAGGCACCAAAGGTAGCAGTTGCCTGTGATGCGCCACATGCTATTTCCTATGCAGTGATTTGGCTGAGAAAGTGCAAAACCTTCTCTCTGTCTTACATCTCGTCCTGCCTTGTTTGTTCTTCTCACGAGGGACTGGTGCTATGAAGTCGACGAGTGTTTAGGATGAAGTGAGGAAGAGGGATAAGTTAAGCATTGACGTAGCAGTCTAGGTAAACCTCAGTGATGCCAGACCCCTGGGATTCAGAGATCCGCGGGCTGGCTGTGCCGCTCCCCAGCAAATGCCAACAGCGGCGTGGATCTGCTGGGGTCGCGTGGAACAGTGGTTGCCAGGCAACCGTAGAGCCTGTGTAGTCCATCGATCAAAATGTCTAGGACACAGATCTTCCTATCTGACATAGGATTTTATACTATGCTGCTGAACTGATATGGTGTTCATATTATAAACATATGTAAGGGAGATAAAAATATAAAAAGAATTCTAGTAGCTCAATAATTTAAAACAATTATACCATTCTCTTTTCTCATTTCCGATGGACTGTCCTGCAGGACTCACTTTGGACACCGCTGCTTCAGAGGACTGATGAGATAATGTTCATAAAAATGTGATAGACGCTCTCAAGTGCTATTTAAGTGTTACATAACAATGATTCAAGCGTATTAAAATGTTGCATAATAACAGCCTCCTCTACGCTAGATGCTATCATTATCCCCATTTTACAGATAAAGGAAAGAAAGTACAGAGAGAGCAAAGTCAGAAAGCTGGTAAACTGCAGGGCCAGGATTAGACGCAGGGTCTGCCAAAGCCGGTGATCGAGGTCCTGCGGGATGTGCCCGGTACTCTCAAAGCGCAGGTACACAGCCCACATTCCCTGCCGTCCGCAGAGGCATCGCACCTAGTGGACGACAGCTCTGCTAGCTCAGGACCCTCTGTCCTTCCCAGGACTCGTCTTCATTCCGGGAACAACCCAGCTGACAGCCAAAGACGTCCTCTACCGGCTGCAGGCGTCCAAGGCCAAGTGCATCGTGGTCAGTGAGGAGGTGGCCCCGGTGGTGGGGTCCATCGTATCTGAGTGTCCTAACCTGAAGAACAAAGTCCTGGTGTCTCCACACAGCCGGAACGGTTGGCTCAACTTCCAGGAGTTATTTCAGTGAGTGTTTTCCCCAGCTTATATGCAACACCAGCAACAAATCACTCCATCTCAGAGTTGCTTTGCCTTCAAAGACTCAGCAACACTGTGAGCCAATTTGGGCTTCTTCCCAGAAAATAATTATCTAGTAAAAGGATTTACTGTAAAAGGAAGGGATCTCACTCTGCACCCATTTTTTTTTCTTTTTCTGGCCCATGATGAATATCCTGCATAATTTGACCCTTGTCTAACTCCTGAAATTCCTCTATCACCATTCTCCCTTGTAGTCCTCAAATATGCCCTACCACGGGACCTTTGCACCTGCTGCTTCTTTTGTCTGGAATGCTCTTCCCTAGTCCTCTTCATAGTTGGACTCTTTTCTACCTACTTTCACTTAAGGTGTTTTACCCTAAGTGAGGCTTTCCCTGATCAGCCTAACCAAGTAGAACTATGAGATGTTCTAACATATCACCTACTTATTTTCTTTATAGCATTTGTCAGATCCATTTAGCTGTCCCCTCTATTTTCCTCCTTTACAGTAGGAGTCAAAGAATTAAGACCCACAGACCAACTCTGGCCCCCTACTTATATTTTTAAATAAGCTTTTATTGAAATCTACCCATGCCCATTTATTCACATATTTTTTCTGGTTGCATTTATGCTTAATAGCAACACAGAGTGGTGCACCAGAGACAGTATGGGCCATAAAGTTTAAATATTTGCTTCTGACCTTTATAGAAAAAGTTTACCAACTCTTGCTCTAAATTATAAGAGTTAAGAAAGCAGAGGTTTTATTTGGTTGATCACTTCATCTTCACTACCTAGCAACACATTACTGGAGCTTAAGAAATAGTGGGTACATGTATGAACTAAACAGTTCACTTAACGTCAGCTTTCTTCATATGTAAAATGGG
>NW_022918014.1:0-753 GCF_012274545.1 Fukomys damarensis
AGTACAATCAGTAATGATAATAACACAAACACAGACGAGTGACAAACTGATGATAGCTATTGATTTGATAATTTTAACCATAGGTACAAGATTCATAGTTATATGACAAGATCTAAGACAGATCAGACAGTTACATACCGTAAATATCCACTCAATAGGTCAGTTTTACCCTAAGGGGAGAAGTTAAAAAGGAATAGGAGGAGAAAAGAGAGGAATAAAAGAACAGAAAGAAATTTGATGCAAGGCTGAAGGACAAAGAAAGATTACCCATGCTTCAGAAACTGAAGAGGAAAGCGGGGAAAGGAAGAAGGGAAAAACAAAAACAAGAACAAAACAGAGCCCAAAAAAATTGCACTCATGAAAAAACAAAAATGATCAAGAAATAAAAGAAAAACCAAAAGAAAAAAGCAAGCAAAGAAGAGAAAAAGAAAGCAAAAAGAAATTTCTCTGATTTCAAGCCTATGATTATCTTCTGGGATATCTAGAGGTTTGTGGTAGTGAACTGTGACCACTGTGGGGTCCCCAGACAGACTGCTGGGCAAGGAGTAGGAGCAGAGCAGCTTTTTATTAGGTGGCGACTCCAGGGGATTCAAATCACCTGGAGATCATCAAACAGAAGTTTTACTTCCATTTTTATAACTTTGTTTTCATGGGGAGGGATGGCAACTATAGTTGCTGGGGAAAAAGGCATCAATCTAAGCATAATTACATAAGCAGAGGGGCAGTGAAAGGTGGAGCAGGGAGGTTTGGTAG
>NW_022918015.1:0-257 GCF_012274545.1 Fukomys damarensis
TTAGAGCAGGCAAAATTAAGGCTTCTCTCAATTCTGTGTTTTTTAAATAAACACATTCTATAATGAATACATAATATTTTCCCATGAAATATAACCATTAAATATTACTAGATATCCATCTGTATACTTATATTTCTAAGATCTCATTTTTATTTCCTTGTTCTTTTCCTTTACTGAAATCTTAAAACCCATGGAGCTAGTATCTATTATTTAAATTTCAGGTTGAATTTATCTAATTTTATGCTATTTAGACTTTT
>NW_022918016.1:0-246 GCF_012274545.1 Fukomys damarensis
TTCTCTAAATCTCCTGCAAAATTCAACAGTGAATCCATCAGGGCCTGGGCTTTTCTTTGTTGGTAAATTTTTACTTACATTTTCAATTTTACTGAGTGTAATTGGGGTGTTTAAAATGTTTTTATCTTCTTTGTTCAACTTTGGTAATTCTAATCTGTCCATTTCTTCTGTGTTTTCCAACATTTGGAGTACAGGTTCTCAAAGTAGGTATTAATGATCTGCTGGATTTCTGTTGGATCTGTTGTT
>NW_022918017.1:0-212 GCF_012274545.1 Fukomys damarensis
TGAAGGTGAACTGTGTTGTCTGTGCCATGGTGGCTTCTTGCCTATGATACCTTATATTGTTACCTATTTTTTTTTTTTTTTGGCAAAATGCCCTGTTGCAGCTTTATTAAAGAACAAAACAAAATCCCAAAAAATTAATGTTTCTAAGTCCTAGGTCTAGCACAGTCTCTTGACAGACAACAGTAGGAATATAAATACTTACTGCTAGTGGT
>NW_022918018.1:0-206 GCF_012274545.1 Fukomys damarensis
TTCCCGGAGGCCCCGGCCTGGGTCCCCCTGCAGGAAAAGGAAGAGCGTCAGCCCAGGGCGTCCGCTGCCCTAGGGCCAGCTGCTGGGATGTGAGGCCTCCCTCCCTGCCCACTCCCGTCCCGGGCCACCTGAGGAGTAGCTGGGACTTTCCAGGCTGGGAAACTGCAAGTGACAGGAAGAGCTGGACGCCGCAGCCGGGGGCTGGC
>NW_022918019.1:0-827 GCF_012274545.1 Fukomys damarensis
CCTCACAACAGTGTTTCAATCTCTGCCAAGCAGAGACCTACAAACAAAAAGGAATACAGTTGTGCTCCACATAAGAGGTCGACTTCCCTGGTAAACTCACAGAGTTGCAGCACCTTTGTCTGTGGAGCACTTCACATTCATGAAACTGACCCCTTTCGCTTTAAATGGCTAAGCGGCGAGAGAAGCTGTTTCCTACGGAAAACTGCACTTTGAACCGCAGAAGCCCTCTGCAGAGTTCGTTTCTGTTCTAAAGTCAATGTGAACCTATCCCCAAGTATACAGAGTTCTTGCGGCTTGTGTGCACGCAGAGCTGCTAGGCACTCTCTTAGGCCTGAAGGGCTTCTCTGCTAAAAGTGCCTCACAACAGTGTTTCAAACTCTGCCAGGCAGAGACTTACAAACCAAAAGGAATACAGTTGTGCTCCACATAAGAGGTGGACTTCACTGGGAAACTCACAGAGTTGCAGAAGCTTTCTCTATGCAGTGCTTTACATTCATGAAACTGACTGCTTTCGCTTTAAACGGCTAAGCGGTGAGAGAACCTGTTTCCCGGGGAAAACTGCACTTTAAACCGCAGAAGCCCTCTGCAAAGTGCGTTAGTGTTCTAACCAAAATGAACCTATCCCCAAATATACAGAGTTCTGGAGGCTTGTGTGCACTCAGAGCTGCTAGGCACTCTCCTAGGCCTGAAGGGATTCTCGGCTAAAAGTGCACACAACAGTGTTTCAATCTCTGCAGGAGAGATCTACAAAGAAAAAGAAATACAGTTGTATTCCACAGAAGAGGTGGACTTCACTGGTATACTCACAGAGTTGGAGCACCTATCTC
>NW_022918020.1:0-615 GCF_012274545.1 Fukomys damarensis
TCTTACATTATCAATCAAAAGTTTGAAATATAAGCCACCTCCTCTCATCTCAAAAAGTATCACGAGGTCAAAAGAGAGACTCTAAAATGTTATTTATAGGTCCTTCAACTTCACCCGTTCTGAATTCCCATAAATCAACACAGTATGCCTTGTTATTGAGGACTCAAGTTTATTTTTCAAATTTAAATTTCCATGGAGCTGCATGGGCCACCAGCAGCACCACCTCCAGACCTCCCCTGACCTCTGAGGAGCCAAGCCGTCGAGGAGCTGAGCCACACGCCAGCACTGCAGAGGCACAGGGGGTCATAAAGGCTATTGTTAGTGCCAGAAGATAGAGCAAAAGTGAACAACAGAGAGAGGGACTCGGAGGCTCCTTGCTGAAAATTGAAACCAACTGGAAAAGTGAAGAAAATCTCTTCAATAAAGGCACACCAGAGCATCACAGTTCATAAGTTGGAGGGATCACCACCTTCTATTGGAACCTGGACTATCTTCAGAGGAAGAGCAGCTGGAACTCGCAGAAGGTCAGTGACCTCAGCTTGGGTCTTACATCCAGAAATCAGCCCGAATCTCAGTGGACTGATGCTTCCTTGATGAGACTAATTCACTTAGACC
>NW_022918021.1:0-226 GCF_012274545.1 Fukomys damarensis
ATATAGTAGTTTGTTCTTCTGTCAGTAAGTAGATGGGCATTTGGCTTGTTTGCAGTTTGAACAAAGCTTCAACAAATATTTGTGTATATGTCTTTGTTGGTGAAAAGAAAAGAGCAAAAAATCATACACAAAAGTTTTTGTGCTGTATAATCTTATTAAATTTAAATTATAAAAGTAGTAAAATCACGGTGACAGAAATGTGATCAGAGTGGAGTGGATAGAATAC
>NW_022918022.1:0-375 GCF_012274545.1 Fukomys damarensis
CAAAACAATTTATTTGACCCCACACCATATCTGACACACATAGTGTATATTTCTATAATAATTCATAAGCATCTTAGGGATTTCTTGCTGTTTCATAAAGTAAAATTTCCATACATTTCAATATTCCTGAGGCAGAACTGCATTAATGAATTTAAATTATTGATTTGAATAGTGTTAAAGGACAAGTGAAGACATTTAGGTGTACACCAGGGACATACTTCAAGTGGTTATTCTAGAGGGCCTGTCACAGCACAGGAACAATGAAAACACACATTGAATAATGTATTGGGCCATATTTTATGGATTATGACACAAGAGCTTCTAAGATTTTAAAAATCTATCAAAGAAAGGACAAATGAAAAAATTAATGAAGAA
>NW_022918023.1:0-232 GCF_012274545.1 Fukomys damarensis
TAATGTGTGGAATGTACCACACTGATTATTGCTGAGGGGAGAGAGTGAGATAGGAAAACAATATAGTCTCAAAAACAAAAAGGCTGGGGACATAGGTCAATGGGAAAGCCCAGGGTTTCATCTTCAATAATGCCAAGAAAGAAGGAAAGAAAGAAAGAAGGAGTGAGAGAAGGGGGTGGAGTCTAACTTAGGTGACTTAGAGGGGGTAAAATGTCAATCCCACAAGGAGCTA
>NW_022918024.1:0-369 GCF_012274545.1 Fukomys damarensis
GCCCTAGAAGCAGATGCCCAATCCCTAGGAACAAGGCAGACCAGGAGGGAAAAAGGAATATTTAGTTTCATTTTAATTTTCATAGGTGAAAGCTTTCCATCCTTACTTCACTTTAAAATTAATCTTAGGAAGGAAATATGCAACAAAGCAAAAGTTGGGGAGAAACTCCCAGAAGATGATGGAGTCAGAGAAGGAGCTGAGAAGGTGAGCAGCCAGCAGATTCTGTGCTGGGCCTTCCACAGGGGGCCTGTCTCACCAGACTACAGCTGTCTAAGCACCACAAAGCTAAGACCAGGAGGCTCCTCAGTGTGAGCTCATCTGTTACTGTAATGCAACAGATGCTCTCTAAGAAGAGATGCTCTACTTCCT
>NW_022918024.1:401-1070 GCF_012274545.1 Fukomys damarensis
ACATCCTGAGGTTAGGTTTGGCCCTTGTCTGGACAAGAGCTCCCAGGTGCCAAGAACACAGCTGGTGGACTCACACTTCTTCCGAAGGAACTAGACAGCAATGGTAATCAAAAGGAGAAGGCAGTGAGGGCGTAAGGGCAGACCAGGCCAAGGGGATGGGACAGAAAGCTCCGAAATAACCCCTCACCTATATGATCACTGATTTTTTTGTGTGTTTTTTTTTGTGTGTTTTTCTTTTTGGTACCAGGGATTGAACTCGGGTCCTTGGGCTTGCAAAGCAGGCCACCGAACCGTTGAGCTAAATCCCCACATGATCACTGATTTTTAATGAGATTCTGAAACCATTCAGTGGGAAAGCACACATTTCATCAAATGGTCCTGGGGAAACTGGATACTGACACATGAAGGAAGAAGACGGGTCCCTACCTTATACCATATAAAACTACGGATTTAACCACCAGACATCAAGAGCTAATGTTACACCTTGTTGAGAAGAAATTTCCAGAGGGAAAATGCTCTACCACCTGGGATTGGGACCTGACTTTTTCAATATGTCTCCAAATCAGGGGTTACACAAGAAAAAACACATAAACGTGACTTCATCACAATTAAAAAATTTGCCCATCAAAAGTCTGGAACAAGACAGTTAGAAGGCAACCTACAGAATGG
>NW_022918025.1:0-228 GCF_012274545.1 Fukomys damarensis
AGGGAGGAGGGAGCAGTTCGTCTTGGAGAGTTAGGAAGAGGTCGGGAAAGGGGTCATCGTTGTCAGATGGCCAGAGACCTCTTCAGTCACCTGCTGAGCGGGCCCTGTCCCCGGCGCTGATCGGCTCCGCCCTTTCTGTCGCAGGACAGCTGTGCAGCGGCAGCGGTCTGTCGTTCCCGGACTTCCGCCTGTGCACTTTGCCTCCGCAGGTGTCAGCGGGAACTGGAT
>NW_022918026.1:0-220 GCF_012274545.1 Fukomys damarensis
GATTTAGAAGCTGTTAGACACTGTTACTGTTGTTGCATCTTTTAAAGCTTTTCCTAGAAAAACTTGAAAAAGTATTCTTCCTGCCTCCACTTCCTCATCTATTCATTATCCCTCAAGTCTGTATGGGATCCATTTGGCATGTATTTGGTGCAACAAAAAAAGAAAAAAATCTCCCTATAGTGTTTCCCTTCCACTGTTAAGGCAGCCTTTTCAGTCCTAA
>NW_022918027.1:0-304 GCF_012274545.1 Fukomys damarensis
ATATAACACTTTTATCTTAAACTTTTAATTTTCGAAACCTAAACGTTGGGCCATGGATTTAGCTCAGTGGTTCCACTGCCAGCCTCACAAGTGGAAGGTTCCTAGTTTGATTCCTGGTACAAAACAAAACAAAACAAACCCACACACCTTAACATGAACCATATTATATCAATGTATTAATATCTTTATTAATCAATTATTTATATTAGTAAGTTTTAATTATTCATTGTTTATAGTCTTATTTTAGTGCTATTAATATTATTATCTTCACCCTCATCATTGATGACCATCTAAGAGTCAGTTA
>NW_022918028.1:0-252 GCF_012274545.1 Fukomys damarensis
ACACCCTGTGAGGCCGGTTTGGCAGGCCCAATATGAGCCGGCAGGAGGGGAGAGATAGTAAGCTCCTCTGGGGACTAACTGGGTGGAGTTACACCTGGGGCCTAATAGGTGGCGGGGGGTGCTGGACATACATAATCCCTTTCCCGAAACTTGGGTGGCTGTCAATCGGGGGCCCGAGGGAGTGCAGGTGGCAGGGAGTGAGGTGGTATTGGATATATTCCCTGAATAAGCGAGACCTTCATAATAGGGGGG
>NW_022918029.1:0-281 GCF_012274545.1 Fukomys damarensis
CCAGGTATTTCATGGTCTCGTCCCCTTCAATCCTTGTGCCAGGCCCAGGAGCTGGGGTGACGTGTTCTCCCCACTTACGGAGCAGGAGGCCGAGTCTTCGACGGGCAGCAGTCAGCTCAGACCCACACACCCCGTTCCCACTCACCACCGTGAGCCGGGCCTCTGAGGGTCCAGAGGCAAAGGAACACTTTCTTAGGTGAAGATCCAAACCTGGGGTGCACAGACCAAATTCCGGGCACCTATGAATTTGGAGGAAAAAATTCACCTCTATTTACATAAAT
>NW_022918030.1:0-517 GCF_012274545.1 Fukomys damarensis
AGCAAAAGCCATTTTAAGCAACAGACACATGGCACCAGGTGTAACAATTCCCAATTTGAAACTTTTACTACAAATCCACTGTGATAAAAACAGCATGGTACTGGCAAAGAAATAGGCCTGAGGATCAGTGGAACAGACTGGAAGACACAAAAACAAATGCAGATGTACTCAGCTACCTCATCTTTGACAAAGGAGCTGACCATCCTCAGTGGAGGAAAGATAGCCTCTTTAATTAATGGTGTTGGAAAAGCTGGATGTCAACCTGCCACAGATTAAAATTAGACCCTTACCTTTCGCCATGCACTAAATTAAAATCCAAATGGATTAAAGATCTAAATATCAAAACAGAAACATTAAACTTGCTGGAAGGTAAGAACTCTGGAAGACATTGGTATAGGAAAAGACTTTATGAACAAATCCTCAGTATCACGGGAACTGCAGATAGAATCAACAGCAACTGGGATCTCATCTTACTAAAAAGCTTCTGTACTTCAAAAGAAACCATCAGCAGAATTAA
>NW_022918031.1:0-1036 GCF_012274545.1 Fukomys damarensis
GAAGGGCTTTTCACAGGACTTTCCGTGCATCCGGGGCACCCTGCACCACTAAAGGCTGTGAGCAGTGAGGAGGGAGGGGTTGGAATAAGGCCAGGCCTTGCCGAAGACAGGAGGGGCAGAGCTTAGGCTGGGCTGGCTCAGGAAGTGTAAAATCCTCTCTGTCTCTGTCTGAGGAGAGCATGCACTTGCAAAGGAAGGCAGTGACTTGATAGAAACTTTAAATGAGGGTTTGGGAAGCAGAACCAGTGAGCAATTTCAAAAGTAAATACAATTTTGTTCCTTTAAGCAGTGTCCCTATCAAACTAAGCACTCCATCGCTTGAGGGGGTGGCAAGGCCCTCCAGGGGCTTCACAGGATGCTGATACCCCGGTCCTCACCTGACCCTCTGCAGGTGCTGGGTCTCAAGTTGTGAAGTAGCTGAGGGCAGGAGGGAAGCAATGAAGTAGATAGATGTGGTTGGAATAAAAGGTTTTCGTAAGTCCAGTGGACCCTTGACCTACAAACTGGATCAGGGCTGTTTGTAACTCAGGTGGCTGTGAGTCAGTACAGCCGAGATCTGGATGTGGACCTGAGTACACACTATTGATAACAAGAGGCAGGTGAATCTTCCAATTCGTCTGTGTGTCAGGCTGGGAGGGTCCACTGTGTCGCGGACATTTTAAAGGTAACCGCAGAGCTGAATGCAGCAGTAACCACCATTCTGAGGCGGAGAAAGTCCACAGATAACGTGCAAGCAGCGGTGAGCTTTCCCGCCGCGCCCTCAGCAGGGAGGGTGGCAGAGTCACATGCTCCCTGAGTGCTGAAGTCTCACAGCTCCTTTGCCAGGATAAGACAGGAAGTGACCTAGGTAGAGCAAGTGGTAACCTCGCACCTCCGTGACTTCTCTTCACTTGATCTGAACTGGTTGGTTGGTTGTGACTTGTTCACAGAATTAATTGGAGAAAAGCTAAAGGTTATGTCAGAATATGGGTTTGCACATCCTCCTCCTGTTTGCTTTCAAGGAAAAAGCATTTTAAGGTGTTCCCAGTTGATGAGG
>NW_022918032.1:0-472 GCF_012274545.1 Fukomys damarensis
ATATTTCATTTCCCAATAATTTCAAACATATGGGACACCTGCAATCATATCAGTACACCGTGATTTATTCACTCACCCCTTCCAGTGGTTATTACTTTTCCTACTTTGCAAGTCTTCATGAAAAATGGCAGTGTATTTTACCCTAATTCAGACACTCCTAGGCAACCACCATAGAACCTGCATGTAAGGAATTTAAAGTGATTTGACATGAATGTCCAATCCATTGTCCAACTTCAATTTCACCACTTATCTTACCTAGGTGTATTCTTTTTTCCATTTGTATCCTGTTTTGTTTTCTGAAATTTGTTGTGGGAAAGTTTTCCATTGCTATGATCTATACAGAGATAAAGAACCCTATTCCCTTTTGATTGAATATACATTTTCTGTTCTTCTATGTATCTATTTAGGTATGGAAGTGTTGAGTAGTATAGTAAGTATGTATTCTACTTTTTGAGGACATGCCAAAGTATTT
>NW_022918033.1:0-236 GCF_012274545.1 Fukomys damarensis
TACAAATATCCTAGCACTTGTATAAGAAAAAAGTGAATATCCTTGTATGCTTACTTATACATATGTAGTGCTACTTTCTCTGGATTTGTTTTAAACTTTCATTTTTCTTTTAAATTTTAAATGAAATAGAGCATTTTCTCACCAATTTTCCTCCCTACTATTTACATCGGAACTAATATCCAATGTTTTAAGGAAGAATGAAAACAAAACAAAACATGCTTGATACCTTCCCTGAA
>NW_022918034.1:0-333 GCF_012274545.1 Fukomys damarensis
GTGCTCAGTGTAGTGCCTGACACATAGAGGACTTTCCTTTCCTATTTGCTGAGTAAATGAACAAATGAATATGTATAATGTTGTAAACATGCATATACAGTGGATTCTCGGTTCACGAGTGCTTTTATTTTGTTTTTATCAGCAAGCTAATGGATGTATTCATACCTTTCAAAGCTTTCTCCTATCATGTTTATTACCAGAAGTGATTTGTTTTCTTCTGAGAGTTTTTAAGTATGTCTTATTTTTTAAAAAGAAAGAGAAAAAGGACAAAAAAAACCCTCCTGACTTTTCTCCCTTCTTTTCCAGGGTGACGATTGTGTTGTGTAAAGAGTT
>NW_022918035.1:0-394 GCF_012274545.1 Fukomys damarensis
CAGAAAAAAACAGGGGTAGCAATCTTATTTGCAAAGTAAATTTCAAACCAAAACTGATTCTAGGATTATTAATGTAGGACGGTACTGTATCATACCTCTATGAATGTAAAATATCTTGTACCTGCTTTATGATACATAGTAGGGACCGTGCTTTATCAGAGCTACATTTAATGATATTACTCTAGAATGTTCTCTTTCCAGATGATGATTAAGATGCTAATAAAAAAAATGGTGCCAGGTACCACAACAGCAACAAAACTTGGCTGTTTTCTGGATATTATTCTTTTCTTTGTTTTTTTTTTTTGTTGTTTCTTTTGGTTTTTTTTTGTTCACTGGAATGTGCTGAATGTCTATAATTTTGTTCAGATGACTGCAGAACCTGGAAAAGCTGTTG
>NW_022918036.1:0-272 GCF_012274545.1 Fukomys damarensis
TGCTCTCGCTCGACCCACGCACGAGCAGGCAGTGTTGACTGTTTCCATCCCCACCTCACACACGACGCTCCTGAAATTCAGGGTTGAAGCTGCCTGCCCACCGGGCCGTCAGAAGCACAGGGAGCGCATGCGTCAGGCTGTGTCCCCCAGAGCACAGCTCCCACCCCGTCCTGTTCCCCGGTGGCCCCCACTTCTTGCCCCTGCTGCACCCAGCCAGCCTCACAGCTGGAATCCTGCCCCTCCCGGATACAACCTCTGTGTTATTGCCCTCT
>NW_022918037.1:0-216 GCF_012274545.1 Fukomys damarensis
GGAAGTGTCTTATTTCCCCATCCATTTTGAAAGAGAGCTTTGCAGGATACATCAGTCTAGGTTAGAAGTTGTTCTCTTTTAGTGTTTGAAACATCTCATTCCAGGCTCTCCTTGCCCCAAGTGTTTGTGTTGAAAAGTCTGCTGTGATTCTGGTGGGCTTTCCTTTGTATGTGATTTGCTTCTTTTCTCTTACTGCTTGTAGTATTTTGTTCTTCT
>NW_022918038.1:0-209 GCF_012274545.1 Fukomys damarensis
ATTTTCATATTAAGATATCAAAACAATCAAAAAGACTTCACTGCATTAAATTTAAGGATTTCTTTTTATCAAAACACATGCTAAAGAGAGTGTAAAGTAGAGATAGAATTTAGGAGGGAAGGATTGTTCAAAAAGATTATTGCCAGAACAGATATTTAAAATAGACATCAAGGGCCAGGGTTTTAGCTCAATGGTTCTGGCACCTGCCT
>NW_022918039.1:0-864 GCF_012274545.1 Fukomys damarensis
TCCAGGTCAGGAGCCGTCCCCGAGGTATGCGGAACTTCAGCAAATAAAGGTTCTACATGTAGGAGCTGGTTCCCAGACAGACTGCGGTCTCTCTCACACTAGAGATCACGAAGAGCAGCCTCACCCGTCGGGAGCTGTGAGTGGGCTCACCTCTCAGAGCCCTGCCCTCCAGCCTCGCAAGACAGCAGAGGGAAGCAGCTCTGCCAGATCTGGTGAGATTAGAGGTGTCTGCTGGGTCATCAGTGAGACAAGACATTTGCTAAAAACAGAAGAATGAATCAAAAAAGACGTTGCAGTACTCCTGGTTATGAGCTTCGCCTTTAGGTTGTGGTATTCACTGTAGACGCACACTGTTGAGACAGCTTATATGTCTTGAGAAAAAGAAAGAATTCTTCATTCTTTAGGACGGCGCACACAGTACGCAGTTCTGACATGCTGGTCCCTCCCACCCCACCGTGCCTTCAGCCCTCACAAATAAATGCTATGTGAAGAGTGCCCCACTGGGACGTGAAAGTGGAATATGCAGACCTGCAGTCACTCGGAAGGAAGGCAAGGCAGGGATGAGAGGCGTCTCTTCCCAGAATGTTGGAAAGGTACCCATGCTGAAGTCACTGTGAAACCACAGAAATCTGCACGTAATCCAGACGGCTTGGGGGCGGGTAGACGGCAGAGCACGTGTGTGGGTGGGGAGAACGTTTGACGTGTGGACGGCGTTTTCAGGAGAGACTCAGCTCGAGGTCAGATGTCCCCATGGTACTGAGGGAAGAAAATGCTCACAAGATATTTTATTGTATTTACACTTCAGCAGCTGTGCATAATGATCGGTTGGCTGTTAGTTAGGTGACATAGGCAGACTAAATGTAA
>NW_022918040.1:0-294 GCF_012274545.1 Fukomys damarensis
GTTGGGCTGGGAAGGTGGAACATGGAGTGACGCTGAGTTTAAGCGCTTGTGGAAAGGTGCTCGCCTTGGAGCAGCGGTGAGCTATTGCTAGTCTGCTTTTCAGGAGATGTGGGTGCCGCAGCTGCTTTGCAGTTTAAATTTCTTCAGTTCGCTGGGTTTTGAGACCTCCGGGGGGCTGAGCGTACCCGGAATAGGTTTGGAGTAACTGCCCCTCCTCAAGCCAGTGTCAAACAGCCTTCCAGTTAGGAGATTGCAGCATTTGCCTGTGTTCCCCTCTTAGGCCTCGGGGCGATG
>NW_022918041.1:0-203 GCF_012274545.1 Fukomys damarensis
AAGCAGTTGATGCTGATGCCAGAGTCTGGTCTGGGGCCGCCAGTGTTCTGAGACTGCCCGCATTGGAGAGGGGCTGAGGGTCTCCGTACGTGCTTGCTCTTCTTCTTACCTCCAACTCAGGTGTCTGATCTTCTGAGCATGAGCAGAGGAGCCAGATGTGGGGCAGTGAGAACCCGTGTTCCCAGCAGACGAGGTCTTCAGAT
>NW_022918042.1:0-468 GCF_012274545.1 Fukomys damarensis
TTCCAGACTTGCCTGTGTGTCAAATGTGTACATTAAAAAATCTGGTCATTTTTTCATGAGGAAATTTGGATTAAGACTATTTTAAAGAGCAGTACATACCAGGCATGGTACACACATCTATAATTTCAATTATTCTGGGGGACTGAGGCAGGAGGATCACAAATTTGATGGCAGCCTGAGCAATTTAGACTTTGTCTCAACATAAATTCTTAAAAAGAGCTACAATTGTAGCTCAGTGGGCTCAGTGATCAAGCATAAAAGTTTTAGATTTTTGTTGTTAACTGTGCTCTCATTGGAAACACAATTAGATCTGTCATGTCACAAACTTCATAGTTGTGGCTTCTCTCCATTTTGAAATGAAATTAAGATATTGGAAAAAAATGGACCTTGTTTGACTTTGCTAATGAGATGTCAATTTTGAGGATCAATAGTAGTTAATAACATGGTTGAGTCTGTTCTAAATGTTTA
>NW_022918043.1:0-235 GCF_012274545.1 Fukomys damarensis
GCTGATGACCTCATGAACCATCCCATTGCAGGTGGTTGGCCTCAAGCTGGGATTCGTTTGAGCTCATGGAAACATCAGTGACACCGAAAAGGTCGGCAGGAGGCAACCATGGATGTCCTGTGGCTCATCTCTCAGCTGGCTGGCTAGAGAATGTAGTGTTTCACGCACAATGGTATGAACGTTGGCTCCTTGAGCTCCTGAGCCATGCTAGGGCTTTTGAGGGAGGCAGGGAGGG
>NW_022918044.1:0-1358 GCF_012274545.1 Fukomys damarensis
CTTAGGCCTGAAGGGCTTCTCTGCTAAAAGTGCCTCACAACAGTGGTTCAATCTCTGCCAGGAAGAGACCTACAAACAAAAAGGAATACAGTTGTTCTCCACAGAAGAGGTGGACTTCACTGGTAAACTCACAGAGTTGCAGCACCTCTCTCTGTGCAGTACTTCACATTCATGAAACTGACCACTTTCGCTTTAAATGGTGGAGCGGCGAGAGAAACTGTTTCCTGGGGAAAAGTACACTTTAAACCGCAGTAGCCCTCTGCAAAGTGCGTTTAGGTTGTAACGTCATACTGAACCTATCCCCAAGTTTACAGAGTTCTGGAAGCTTGTGTGCACTCCGAGCTGATAGGAACTCTCTTTGGCCTGAAGGGCTTCTCTGCTAAAAGTGACTCCCAACAGTGTTTCAATCTCTGCCAGGCAGAGACCTACAAGCAAAAAGGAATACAGTTGTACTCCACAGAATAGGTGGACTTCACTGGTAAACTCACAGAGTTGCAGCACCTCTCTCTGTGCAGTACTTCACATTCATGAAACAGACCGCTTTCGCTTTAAACAGCTGAGCAGTGAGAGAAACTGTTTCCCGGGGAAAACTACACTTTAAATCGCAGAAGCCCTCTGCAAAGTGAGTTTGTGTTCTAACGTCAAACTCAACCTATCCCCAAGTATACAGAGTTCTGGAGGCTTGTGTGCATTAAGAGATGCTATGCACTCTCTGAGGCCTGAAGGGCTTCTCTGCTTAAAGTTCCTCACAACAGTGTCTCAATCTCTGCCAGGCAGAGACCTACAAACTAAAAGGAATACAGTTGTACTCCACAGAATAGGTGGACTTCACTGGTAAACTCACAGAGTTGCAGCACCTCTCTCTGTGCAGTACTTCACATTCATGAAACTGACCGCTTTCGCTTTAAATGGCTGAGCGGCGAGAGAAACTGTTTCCCGGGGAAAACTACACTTTAAACCGCAGAAGCCCTCTGCAAAGTGAGTTTGTGTTCTAACGTCAAACTCAAACTATCCCCAAGTATACAGAGTTCTGGAGGCTTGTGTGCACTCAGAGCTGCTAGGCACTCTCTGAGGCCTGACGGGCTTCTCTGCTAAATGTGCCTCACAACAGTGTTTCAATCTCTGCCAGGCAGAGACCTACAAGCAAAAAGGAATACAGTTGTACTCCACAGAATAGGTGCACTTCACTGGTAAACTCACAGAGTCGCAGCACCGCTCTCTGTGCAGTACTTCACATTCATGAAACTGACCCCTTTCGTTTTAAACGGCTGAGCAGTGAGAGAAACTGTTTCCCTGGGAAAACGGCACTTTAAACCGCAGAAGCCCTCTGCAAAGTGCGTTTGGGTTGTAACGTCATA
>NW_022918045.1:0-225 GCF_012274545.1 Fukomys damarensis
ATGGGCCTAAAGATGCACTGAAGATCAGTTGCATGCCGCAGGTAGGAGTGAGGGCTCCCTGTGTTATTACCAGGTCCTCAATGGCATGTGGGAGTCAAAAGAGTGGGGATGCAGGCTCACTGCATGGCTCCCCACTGTATTTTGCTGTGCTATTTGTGATCATTGGCAACTCGGGCTGACTGCATGGCTAGGCCTTGCTCATTTCTCCACAGGTTGTAGTGTGAA
>NW_022918046.1:0-200 GCF_012274545.1 Fukomys damarensis
GTCCTTTGTCTGAGGAACAGCTGTATGTTTTCCCCACACTGTATGTTGTTTCTTAGCTCTGTGAGTGATTTCTCTTGCAGTGCAGAGGCTTCTTAATAAGATGAGATCCCAGTTGTTGATTCTTTGTGCTAGTTCACGTGCTGCTGAGGTTCTGTTCATAAAGTCTTTTCCTATTCCAATGTCTTCAAGAGTTCTACCTA
>NW_022918047.1:0-827 GCF_012274545.1 Fukomys damarensis
AAAAAAAAAAAAAAAAAAAAAGAAAGAAAGAAAAAGAAAAAGAAATTGTTATCCCAATCCTCCTCACCTGCTAGAACCCCTTCGACCATATCCAGTGCCCCTGCTTGGCCCTTCTAAGTCTTGGGAAGCACTCTTGGATTTTTCTAATTATTTAAAAGTTCTTTGTTACATGGAGTGTGGGTTTCACTTACTGCTACTAATTTTGTGCTTTAGAAAAAGCTGATTCCCCTTGTGGTAGGACTGTTTTTCAAGTATTTGGAAGAGAGATCTGAGATTTCTTCTCTCTGTGGTAAACACCCTTGGATTCCCCAACTCTGTCCTCTAATTCCTACTACTACCTCTTCACGACAGACATTGTCATTCCCTGTCCTCGTGTCCAGTGCCCGAAGCTCAGAATCCCACGTGTGACCCTCCAGTCAGCCACTGCACCACTGGATTTGGAATGCATGTTGGAACCTGATTTCCACCCATGCTGCTCTGGTTTCGGTGTAATAGAGCTCAGCTGTGTTGGGGATGAGAAAAGGATGGAACCTCTTTAACAGTTTGTGCATGCTTCATTTTGGGTACTGGTCCAAGGTTGATGTCAGTGTTTCGTCTATTCCAAATTAAACTAAGGAATTATATAGGATGTCAGCACTGTCCTAGATAATGCAGCTTCCATTAAAAATGACTATTCCTGAGCTGATCCTGGGACCAAAATACTCCTTATTTGGCAGGATCCTCAGTGCTATGTTATTAACAGAAAAAACCCAAAATCATAAAAATCAATGACTGAATGATAACTACAAGCATTATGTCAAGATTTGGCTGTATTTTTTTTAATTTAA
>NW_022918048.1:0-1787 GCF_012274545.1 Fukomys damarensis
ATTGATGTTCTCTGGTTTGACTCACCTCTTTGATGAAATGATACCATCCCAACTCCTGGATGCTAACATGTAGTCTCCAGACACTGAGTCCTCCAGCAATGGGTCAACTCCCGGGATCGATCCAATGGGGAATTGCAGTGTTTCCAAGTAACTTCACTCTGGGAAGCACCTTTCACTCACAGACTTCCTTCGGCAATTATTTCCAGAGCTAGTTTTCAATAACTCATACCACATTTCCAATGCTATCCTAAGTAATTTTATATGAATAGGATAGAATATCTTGCAATTCTCTGAGTTCAATGCTATCCTCATTTTACAAATGAGAAAACTGAGACACAAAAATAGGATAAGTCCTATCCCCACATCTGTAAGTAGCAGAACAAAGATTCTAACCCTGCAGTCATTCATGAAGACTCGTTATCTGGATCACTTCACTCTACTGCCGCTGTCCTCAAGTGAGTCCAGTCAACAGTAGTTGGTTCCATGAGAAAAGACCAGCCCAAACCTCCGTCTACCAGCTCATAAGTGCCAGCGCCCAGCCAAAGGTTCTTGAAATTTCTCAAGGACCCAAGTCACCTCTTGAAACTTCTCAAAAGGTCACCTCTGATACTCATTGTGTGGCTCCACCGAACTGCCTATAATTCCTACTCTTGCCTCTACATCTCATGAATAGCAATTTTTCTCCATCCTGGCACCAACCCAATGGCTCCTTCCACTGAAGGATCATAAGATCAGTGGAGGAGGTCACAAACCAACATTTTTTAAATTAAATAGTAAATAGCAGAGCTCTTACAGGGAATCTTGGCAATGTAAATATTGCAACAAATGCTGTGGCCAATTGCTCCCACACATGCGAGGGAGGCAGTGTGGGCACATGATGGATGCACACAGTACTTAGGGACGGGACACTTGCTTTTTCTCTCAATGACATCTCATTCTATTTCTCCAGCGGTGATGGCCAATTTGGCCACTGTCATAATAGGAAGGTTAATTTGATGAACTTTGATTTTCTATTATCATAATTTTCATTTCCCCTGTCAGCAAAATTTATAGAGGCTTTCAATTGGGTTCAGGTTACCAATCTGTAAGATCTTCTTTCAGAAAGGATGCCACCAAGTGGGGCATCTTTTAAATTACTGAACAGTTGTTACCTTTTCATTGAAAGAGTATAAATTGTCCTTCCAAATGGATCACTATTTTTTCACAGGACCAAAATAATAATAATAATAATGAAGTGCAAATTTCAGAGACTCATATGCATGTGCAACAATACTATGCAAAATGCCTTTAAACAATAAACTTATTATGCCTCTAAATAATCAACTTGAACTTAATGTAACTATCATTTTAGAAAATTAAAAAGTCAATCCAAACTTTTATAATGAAGACTATTTAAAATGTAAGCTTTCTCTATTATGAAAAATCCTTTGAAAAAGGTCAGAACCTAATAAATATTTTGGTAATTATATATTTTCAAATAAGTCCCTCAAGTGTTTTGAGGTAAGGGGAAGAAGACAAAAAGTGTGGATACAATGTCTAATTTAAGAGGTAGTCCGATATATTGGTTTGTATACAAACAAAACTCTGAAGTTAATTACCTAGGTTCAAATTCCAGAATTCCCCCTATAGACTATGAGATTTGGGGCAAATTACTTTATCTTCTGCAGCTTAGTTAATTAGTCCATAGCATTGTAAAGATAACACATATAAAGCCCATAGAAAAGAAGTTGGCTGGCTGGGGATTTGGCTCAGTGGTTCTGAGTTCAATCCCCAGTACAAAAAAAAAA
>NW_022918049.1:0-664 GCF_012274545.1 Fukomys damarensis
TCCCAGCACTCAGGAGGCTGAGGCAGGAGGATTGCTGTGAGTTTGAGAGCAGCCTGGGCTACATGGTGAGTTCCAGGTCAGTCTCAACTACATAGCGAGACCCTGTCTCAAAAAACAAAAACAAACAAACAAACAAAAAATGACATTGAACACAGTACTTTCCTCTGTGGTGAACAATAATTACAAATCATAGTACAATATGATTTAGCTAAACTCAGTAATGTAAGTTTTCTTAAAGAATGAGGTCTGGGGTAAAGATGATAAAAGAAGAAAGAAGATAAAAGAAGAAAGCTAAATCTTCAAGTCAGTGGATAAGGCTTTAATTCGATAAATTAGGAAAGACCACCATGTGTGTATTATTTAGAAGTGAGGGGAAAAAAATACCAGGAAACAAAGCTAAAACACTTGAAAGCAATTGCCTGACACAAAAACTAAAGTGGGGAATAAAGAGGTGAAGGATGGCTCTGAGTTCTTTATATATTCTCAATAGTAGTCCTGTCGGAGGAGCAGCTGGTAAAAACTTTTTCCCACATTGTGGGCTGTCTCTTAGTTCTGTTGATGGTTTCTTTTGCAGTACAGAAGCTTTTTTTAAAAAATTAAATAATTGAATTTATTGGTACATTTTAGGGATACAGTACAGTTACATTCGTTGTTGGGATCTTGT
>NW_022918050.1:0-210 GCF_012274545.1 Fukomys damarensis
TCTTCCTTCTCCAAGCTGCTGCAGATGAGTGCAGATGTGGACTTCTACCACCTGGACTCCTGGGACCTTAAAGTCTATTATAACCTGATATTCCTCAAGAGCTATGAGGGGAATGTGAAGGACCTGGGGTTCAACTTTACCATGGTGAAAAACAGACTGGGGGAGACCCAGGGGACTGAACTAAAACTTGGTGGGAAAGGTATCCCTGTC
>NW_022918051.1:0-260 GCF_012274545.1 Fukomys damarensis
TACTATGAGTCAAGCATTCTGTACACACACACACGCATCTTACCTGAGATTCTTTTTTATCCTTTTTAGAATGCCTCTTAAAAACATGTACTAGCAAGGAAACTTTACTCCTTCAATAGACCCAGAGAACTGTAGCAAATCCAATCAGACACATAAATCGCAAACCAAAAACACCATTTCTCATATATTCACAGACATGTTTGTGCTGGATGAGTAAAAACTCACATGTTCCTTATTGGACCAAAATAATTCAAAACTTA
>NW_022918052.1:0-243 GCF_012274545.1 Fukomys damarensis
TTCTCATTTTTTCCCCTTGTCCCTGCCCTCCCTTCACTTCCTCCTCCCCTCCCCATTTACAAATACTTTATTTCCAACTTTTCATTTTCTCACATTTTTTATTTTCCCTTATTACACTTCCCCTGCCCATCTCACCTTCCCTACACCTTTAGACCTTTTCTTCCTATTACACAATATCATTTATACATTTTGATCCTTATTTCCACTTTTAGTTTATCAAACCAGAGAAACCATATGGTATTT
>NW_022918053.1:0-1697 GCF_012274545.1 Fukomys damarensis
TTGGCCTCAAGCTGGGGTTCGTTTGAGCCATGGCAGCATCAGTCACACCCAAAAGGTCAGCAGGAGGCAACCATGGATGTCCTGCGGCTCATCTCTCGGCTGGCTTGCTAGAGACTGTTGGGCTTCACAAAAAATGGTATGAGCGAGGGATCCTTGAGCTCCTGAACAATGCTACGGCTTTTGAGGGAGGCAGGCAGCGTGAAGGAAGACTGAGATATCATGAACCCCTGGCTCTCGTGGAGGCCTTTTGCCAACTGAGTCCCTGGGGGTCTCAATGAATGGCAATGCCCTGCTCACTTTTCAACGGGGTTATGTCCCCAGCGATGTATTCTCACTGATTCTATATCCATTCCTTTTCAGAGGGCTGTATGCAAGCTGTGGAGAGCTTGAGTGCCCGGCCTGCCCACTGTTCATACAGATTCTCCCTGATGGAGCCTAGCATCACATTGACCACACATCATGCTAGCCAGCAGCTCAACTTGGCTCTGCAAGGAGAACGACGCCAGGTGGTTCTGACAATGCGTCCAAGAGGAACTGAATGTTTCACTTGATGACAGCTGTGTGAGTGCAGTGTTCATAGTGGCAAAATGTATCTCAACTGTCCTGTGCTCGAAATCCAGGTGCCTGGCAGTCTCACACTGTGGCGTGCAGCTCCTCAAGTTGCTCCTGCCTTCAGTTCGATAGGAGTGGGACATGTCGGCCATTCTAGGTAGAACCCAAGGCTTCAAATCATGGATTCGGGGAGCAGGGGAGCTTCAATGAAAGGCTCACCAATTAACTTCGTGGCCCTCGGTCATGGCTGTGGCAAGTACAGAATCAGTGCGTATAATTGCATGACTCTCAAGACTTCTGCTGTATTGTTTTTGGGCGTGGCTGTGCCCTGAATACAGAACCAGTCTGAAAGTTTTATGTATGAAAGTCACACCTGTGTGAATTTGGGCTGTGTCTGACAGGCAATCTCAAGCAGGATGCTTTTCCTCTGGCTTGGTGAGAGTCTCCCTGCTGTGGGCAATATACCCTGAATATAGCAAGGAGGCGAAGGCCGTGAGGGCTGTCTGACTGGCGAGCTAGGTAGTGCCCAAAGTCTATGACCTGCAGAGAGGTATGAGTCACGACTCTCGCAGCTGTGAAGGGGTTCTAGTCATTCTGTGCGAGGCAGCTAAGATGGAATGCAGGCTCACTGAGGCTTGATTGGCCACTCCTACCTTCTTCCATTTGAAGGCTATGCCAAGGGCTTTCTTATTTACTTTCGAATCCCTGGACTTGCGTTCACCAGGGCCAGGTAGGGACGAGGGTGCATTGACTTTGTATCCCAGTGGGCCTCATGGTAGCCGTGAGCAGCAGCTTCATGGAGGGCATAGAGTTGCCGTTTACTGACCACTACTCCACAGACCTCTGTGGGACTTGTCCTTGAAGAAAGCGTTTTTCCATGCCAACGATACTGAAAACATACACAAGGTGGCGCCGAGGATCAGGGCAGGAGCACAGTTGGTCTGCAAGTACTCAGAAGAGTGCTTGCTGCCTAGCTGGCAGAGTGATGGCATTTGGACGGCATGGCTGACCACACCTTGAGCAGTCCAATTACATAAAACGAAGCACGGCAGGTTCAGCCTGGACCTAAAGATGGACTGAAGGTCAGGCGAATGCCGCACGGTAGAAGTGAGGTCTCACAGTGCTCTTCACAGGTTCTCAGTGAT
>NW_022918054.1:0-755 GCF_012274545.1 Fukomys damarensis
TGGAAAGTACAATGAATCATATGTTTAAATCTTTTTGAATAAAAATGGAATATGTGTAGTCAACTGAAGTGACTATTTTTTATATGTGGAAATTTCTTTTAAAAGTAGTATTTAGGAGATTAATTAGATGGGAAATCTGTCCTAGATGAAGAAATCTTGACAATATTGACCTGATTTGTAGATTATCAAAACTTTCTTCTTTCCTGTTTGATCATATTACTCTTCTTTCTGAAGAGAGGTAATGTTCTGTGTACCAGATTTTATGTTCTTTCCCTCAGGTTTTCTCTGTATGAGGAAAAATTTATTGTTCTTTATAATGCTAGTTATATGTATTTGGCTTCAGTGTTTGAAAACAGGCCCCAGGTGAGTGAAAAAGAATCTTTTTTCCTTATTGATGTTTTCATGTTTCCATATGTTGTTTTTCTAGTATTCTATTATCCTCCACTTGCACTAAGAGTGAATGATGAATTGCCTATGACAGAACATAAAAGTGGCTCTTGTTTTTAAGGAGTTATTAGAATGCCGGGGGCAATAACAGACAGATATAAGAGAATATTCCTTCAAAAGAGCAACAAATTTTGTGAACTTGTTTGCAAGATGTCTTCTTTTCATTT
The DNA here is from genome assembly GCF_012274545.1 of Fukomys damarensis. NCBI lineage: Eukaryota > Metazoa > Chordata > Mammalia > Rodentia > Bathyergidae > Fukomys > Fukomys damarensis. Next base: position 615 of record NW_022918054.1, read on the forward strand.
TAAAAACCTAATAAAGAAAAATAAAATAACCTCTTGCCTATCCTCTGTAAAAGAAAAATAAATGCATCAAGTAGATATATTAATGATTGATAGCACAGGTTAGTGAGGAAGAGAGAAGGGAAGGAAACTCAAGAATGGAAG
>NW_022918055.1:0-230 GCF_012274545.1 Fukomys damarensis
GAGCGAGCATAGTAAACACGGAATGATGAGCCACCTCCACATCCTAGGTGCAGGCCCACGCCCACCAGAAGGTCAGAGGGTGTGAGAAAGGGGGTGAATGATGGGCCCCACACCACCTGGTATCTGGGCAGGGAGGGCAGGAAAGGCTTCTAGGATGAGTTCAGACCTGACATGGAAACAGAAGGAATAGCCGAAGCTTCTAGAAGGAGGTGAGGCTGACTCCCAGGCCG
>NW_022918056.1:0-352 GCF_012274545.1 Fukomys damarensis
AGTGGAAGAACTTGGAATCACACTCTTACTAGAAGCTACCTATGAAGCTTTCTCTCAACCCCATTCTCCCTCCAGGGTCAACCATTTACTTAGCTGTGCTTATAGTTCTCTTTCTTCCTAAGAAAATGTTTTCATGTGCAGCTGTTTATATAAGCAATATGTGCAGTTTAATCACTTGTATTTGTAGATATGTTTAGTGATCTTTGTTGGATAAGGATCTCAGGGTCTTTATGAGCAGTTTCCTTTTTTGTGCTCACCTCTTCTCTGTATAAAGAGAGCACAAAGAGAATAGGTGGAACCAAGTCCTCCAAGACAGACATTTAACCCACGCAGGGTCACCTCCATCCAACCT
>NW_022918057.1:0-247 GCF_012274545.1 Fukomys damarensis
ATACGTCCTTAGAAGGGTGACTATTAATCCTGTTGACAGATAAAGAAACAGAGACTGGAAAAAGTTAACGACCACAAAGTCCGGTAAAAAGGTAGATTCTCAGCTATGTCCTTGAATTCCAGAGTTTGTTTATTTTTTCCCTTTTAATAAATAAATATCTTCAATGGTAGCAAGTCATTACTATGGGGATGGTCTGGTATTTTGGAAAGTCTCAAAACTCCATCAAGAGTTAATTAAAAATAAAGCA
>NW_022918058.1:0-294 GCF_012274545.1 Fukomys damarensis
CTATGCAGGTAGTATGATTAAGTATTATAGAATTTTTGAATCAATGCTATGGGGAAGCTATCAGTTGACTAGATCTAGGGCAATGGTAGGGTGAAAATTATTATAAATGTTATTACTGTTTATTAGACTCTATGGAGTTTCTCACTTTCTTTTCCCCTGAAAAAATGGTGTAATTTGAAAATGGAATAACTATTATTTTAAAAGCAAGGATCAACCTATGGCATAACTTAGTAGGATGGTCAGAGAGAGAAATGTTTGTGCTTTTATTACTGCCATTCTTTATTCTATTTTCAA
>NW_022918059.1:0-221 GCF_012274545.1 Fukomys damarensis
ACTGCCCTGGGGTACAGTCTGGGAACCAGGAGAGTAGATACCTGAAGATGTTAGGGAGTTATTCATTATCTTAGGTATTAAAGTAGGTCACAGTTATCTAAAAAATAAAGTCCACATTTTTAAAGATAGTTATAATGAAGCACATATGGGTAGGTAGTGACAAAACACTATGGGATTTGCCGTAAAACATTTCAAAAAAGGACAGAAGCAAGTGTGGTTAA
>NW_022918060.1:0-223 GCF_012274545.1 Fukomys damarensis
CATTAGGCTCTGCCTAGGGTATTTTTATTTGTACTGGTTGGGATATTTTTAGTTTCTTTAATACGTAAATTGGTGTTTAGTCAATTTTGAAAGCTATTTTCAGTAGTGTGCAGTATCTTCAGTGTTTGTAAATTGTTGTGAGCGTGTTCAGCACCTGACACAAGAGTCTGACTGGCTGGCTGGTGTGCAGTTCCAGGGTTAACCTTCTTTGTTTCCCACAAAA
>NW_022918061.1:0-527 GCF_012274545.1 Fukomys damarensis
GCTACCACAATAATATTTTCTCTCTGTGCAAGATTTCTTTTCTCTTACTGCTTGTAGTATTTTCTTCTTCTGTTGGGTTTCTGGTATCTTGATTATTATATGTCTAGGTGTAGATTGTTTTTTATCATGGCTAGTTGGAGTCCTATATGCCTCACTTATCTGTATGTCAAATTCTTCCCTCTTTTTTGGAAGTTTTTTGTCATTAATTCTGTGAATAGCTTTTTAAAGTCATTTGTATTTTCTCCTACTTCATGGATTCTTATCAGTCTTATGTTATTCTTCTTTGTGTCATTTAGGAGCTTTTGGATCAATTTCTCATGATCCCTTACTGTTTTTAAGAGACCTCTCTTTTCATGGTCACTGACTGCAATCCCATCTTCTATATCTGAGATACTATCTTCACATTCTTTTATTCTGTTGTGAACATTTTCAATGGAGTTTTTAATCTCTTGGATATCTGTTTAAATCTCTTTTATGGATTCCATTTCTTTCCTATGTTGGGCATTCATTGTTTCCATTTCTTTCTT
>NW_022918062.1:0-417 GCF_012274545.1 Fukomys damarensis
TGTCCCATAAGAACTCTATAATATCTAGTTACATTCAAACTATGTCAATGAGTCTTGGATTCTATTTTGTTCCTTCTATGAGCACTTAATTACAGTGATATACAGTGGTACCTTTTCATGGTCTACTATGCCCATAAAGGGCAGCTAGATAGAAAATTTAGGAGTCATGAAATGCATAGATCAGGAGAAATTACCCAATTTGAAGAAAAATTATGGGGAAAAAAAGAAAACATATAATGTCAATGGGTGAGAATTTTATTCTCTGGATCAGACCTTAGGCTTGCCCCAGGTAGCTTGCTGTTCATTTATTTAACAAATATTTATTGAGCAGCTAGTGTGACCCAGGAACTCTTTCAGATATAATGGCTCACAGTAGCAAACAAAACAGACTAACTTTCCTCTTTCATGGTGTTTACA
>NW_022918063.1:0-206 GCF_012274545.1 Fukomys damarensis
CTGTGACAGTAACCCCAACAAGAACCCTAACCCTAACAATCATACCCACACTACAAACACAGGTATGTGAATCTGAACCCTAAACCTAAACCTAACCATAGCCCAAAGCATCATAAACACAAGCCAATACCCAGGTATTTCAGTTCCTATATTAATCCTAACCCTAACAGAAAAACAAATGCTAACACTAACCATCACACCCACAC
>NW_022918064.1:0-304 GCF_012274545.1 Fukomys damarensis
AGACATACTGGAGGCCATCCTTGCTAGCATGACCTGGAGGTTGAATGTGTAGTCTGAAAACTCTGGCAGACAGCCAGCTCAGCGGGGTGGAAAATCTGCTGTGAGCTCATCCCTGCAAAGCTTTACAGCCAGCCTACAGGATTCATCCTAGTATGAGAGGAGGATTGGAGAAAGTCACTTTCTTCGCGGACTCCCAGTGAGCCTGTACTGCCGAGGAAGTGAAACCTGGGATATTCAGCACAGCGGACAACACTGTTCCCGTGATCTGATCTCCAAGGTGCGTTGTCTGTGCAGTCACGGGGTT
>NW_022918065.1:0-259 GCF_012274545.1 Fukomys damarensis
TCTGCTTTCCCAGTCTTCTGTATCTTGTTAGTAGGTTGAGGTTAAATTCATATGAAACTTGAGTGGTTGTGTGTAGTTCTAACAGAAAAGTGTAGCAACTCTCACTCTTCTCTCTCTCTCTCCCCCCCAGGGATCAAACTTGGGACATTGCACTTGCCAGTTAAGCATTGTGCCACTGAGTTACACACACCTCCAATGTGGCTACTCTTTTGTCTTTGACCAAAGAATGGTTCTTCCCTTTAGGGGAAGATTTGATTGA
>NW_022918066.1:0-1133 GCF_012274545.1 Fukomys damarensis
CACACACACACACACACACACACACATTAAGTATCCTTCAGGTGTGAGAAAGAAAGCAGCCTCCATGCAGTGATGGACAGCTACTGATGTGCACACCCATTAAATTAGAGAAGAGAAGCCAGACAATACCAGTCGTATGTAACAATAACAAAACAGATGTGATTTTCCTCCTGATGGATGAAACACAGGATCGATAAACCAGGAAATCTTGAACAGTATTTACTGTATGAGCTGAGCAAAGAGTGGGAAGGACAGGAAGAAAGGCAACTTTTGTCAGGAAAAGTATTTTTTGTTTGTTTTAAATCCCTTTAGTGTTGAGTAACATGCTAGTTGTGTTCTTATCCAAAAGTGTGTCATCAAAGATATGGGAAAAAGAAGACTTAAAAATTGAATGCAAACTAAGTCAAATTAAATGACTGTACTTCAAATAAAGCATATAACCATTATTAAAAATAAAAAGACACCATTCTATATACTTTGTGGAGTAGAGTTTAAATATATACCTTCATCTAAAGGGTGAAAAGTGCCCCAAATATGTCTTGAATATTTTATGTGGGCTCATTTGGGAGTGGGGTCACTGCAGCCATGTGAATCTTCTGTTGTGAATTCTCTAGAACTGTGCAAGTGACTCGTGTTTTGATATTGCTGGGATCCCAGTTTTTCAGTATTAAAATATGGAAAATTCAGGGACACAAAGGAGAACAGGAAGGATGTCACTGACATCAGAAAACACCCAAAGAACTCATGATATAAACTCTCCTCCAAAGATAGCAAGCTGATAAAATTTTAAGACCAGGGCCAGAACTCAGTGTTATGAGTTAGATCCAGTGTGTTTCTTAACAGCCTGGCCTGTTTGGAAGTGATTAGACTATGGGGTGCTAGACTTGCTTTGCTGTTACAAGTTGAGGTACAGTTGGAATAGATGTTTTACTGGGGTTTCAGCTAAACTTGTGACCTATGAAGATTTCCCCCTCCTTGGTGTCCATGGGCTCTCTGCTTCCTGGTCCCATGATGTGAGCAGCTTTTCTCCACAAAGGCCATTACCCAAGCCCTTTCTGTCTCAGACATATCCAACTTAATACAAGGGGAAATGATCCTCTCTTAATGAGCAGGTGAGCAAGACTGAGATCCAC
>NW_022918067.1:0-227 GCF_012274545.1 Fukomys damarensis
CCCTTTTCTTTGGTAAGTGGTTCGTTTTATGGGAACGTTCTGCTCCCCCAGCACAGAGCTGACGTTTTAGATGAGGGCATGGAGTTCCACCTGCTGTCACCTATCCACACCTGTGGGAAGCGACACCGCGACGCTGAGAAGAGGCAGAAAAGAGCTCGGGTGGGCGGTTCTCACATCTCCTCATCAGGGTTTAAGACAGGGAGCAAAACTCAAGCCACCGCGACCCA
>NW_022918068.1:0-240 GCF_012274545.1 Fukomys damarensis
TGCGTTAGGGAATGTTTAGATAATTTAAAATTCTGAAACTTTATGTCAGAAGTTGTTGTTAGATTTCACAGATATACAGAGAAGGAATCTGACATGGGAACCTATTTCTCGAAACATAATTTTTCTCCCAGAAGGTAATACCACCTTAAGTAAAGTAATGACACACATGAATTCTTGTTTTCATTCTTCTGCTCATAGTAGATATATGTTTTGTTTTTCTTTGTTTGCAGAGTTGTTAAA
>NW_022918069.1:0-225 GCF_012274545.1 Fukomys damarensis
TCATCGTGCCATTACTAACTACCATCACTTTAAAGCACCTCACATTTTTAACTCATTTAACCCATTAAGAACATGAGGTACTAGTATTCCCATTTTACAGATGGGGAAAGACAGATGCACAAAGGATGCAGAACTCCCGCATGTCCCCACAGTAAATAGTGACAAAGATGGGGCTTCACCCAAGCATTCTATAGGTGTCTCGCGGAACCCAGGATCTTTATCAAG
>NW_022918070.1:0-318 GCF_012274545.1 Fukomys damarensis
ATACCTTATTTGGCTTGACACTGTGGAGTGTCCCTGTGGCCTCTTTTCTGAGTTCTGGAATACCCAGATCGTATATCACTGGTTACTCTTGTGTAATTTGTTCAGGTGAAGAGAGGTAATCTTGAGATTAAAGAAAACTGCCTGGACAAGTGGGAAGAGTTGTGAGGGAACTAAACTTTTGAAGTCAGGTCAGAGTTGTAAAACAGAGTGAACCAGGAGGAAGCTTCTGCTGGCTTCTCCTGGGGCTGGCTTCTTCACAAATGTGTAATGAATCTAGGTTTCTGTGGTCTGGGTGACTGGTGTTAATGACATATAAAA
>NW_022918071.1:0-276 GCF_012274545.1 Fukomys damarensis
TTTCATCGTGTTTTAATTTGCATTTAACTAGTAACAAATGATCATAGGCATTTGTGCATAAGCTTATGTGTCATTTCTATCTATGTCATCTTGGCGAACTACCAGTTAAAATTATCTTCTCATCTAAACAATTATGTAGTCCCCCTCTTCTCATTATCGAGCTGTAGTAGCTCTGTGTATATTCTGCATAAAGCCCTTTGTTAAAAATACATTGTGAAAATGTTTTCTTCTAATCTGTGATTTGACTTTTATTTTCTTAACACTTTTAAAAAAGTT
>NW_022918072.1:0-217 GCF_012274545.1 Fukomys damarensis
TGCAATGAAGAGGGCTGAAGTTCAGGTGATGAAGCTCCACAGAGCATCTCAAAGCAACAACAGTGATTGAGCACCTGTACGGAGGCAGTAGAAGCCTGAACAGTTTCTTTCAGAGAAGCATAGTTCAGTGTGTGCAAGCTGTCCTAAAGAAGCAAAAGGGTGAGGTATGTAGGTGGTTATAGGAGTCATACTCCTTGGTAGCCATTTTTGTCCACTG
>NW_022918073.1:0-474 GCF_012274545.1 Fukomys damarensis
ACACATCTGTCATCCTGATAACTAGGGAGGCTGAGGTGACAGCACTGCAAGTTGGAGTAAAATTTAAAAGGGTGGGGTGGCATTCAGTGACGGAAGAATTATCTAGCTTCTACATTCCCTCTGTTCAATCCTTAACATCATAAATAAATAAATAAGGTACAATGCATTCATAATTCACAAAGCCTTCTTCAGATGAACTATCATATTGCTAAATCTCTGCCACTACACTTAGATAAAGTTCTGTGAATTTCACAGGCTCACATACATTCAAGGTTGTCTTCCTGTTTGTCTGATTCCATAGCAGTGGAGATTTCACTAATGACATCCAGGAAGAATTCTGCAGGGTTGGTGCAGGGCTCACAGCTGTAACCTAAGGAAGGAAGAAGGCAACTAAGAAGACAAAGCTGATGTCCATGGAAATAAAAAAAGGACTAATATTAAATGGTAGGTGGGGTGAAGTTCGGAAAATAGAAT
>NW_022918074.1:0-214 GCF_012274545.1 Fukomys damarensis
TCTGCCGAATAGGATACTTTCTTAACTGGATAAGAGAAACCAGTGTGTGTGTGTGTGTGTGTGTGTGCGCGCGCGCGCACACGCGTGCAGTTTTTCTGATTGCAATAGGATCAGTAAGGTTACAATCACAATAGGATGGTCAGTCCCTGGATGATATTTTAGCAAGGAGGAACTAATGTACCACAGACTTATAATACTTTGACTCTATTCGTGT
>NW_022918075.1:0-753 GCF_012274545.1 Fukomys damarensis
GCCTATGTCCTCTTTTCCTACACAGTCCTTGCCCTGTGCCCGCACTGCTCACTGTAAATATAAACGACTTTGCATCTTCTTTCTATTCAGGCCTCTGCTCAAATGTTCAACAATCAAATAATGACCCTTCCTACATCACCTCCCACAGCTACATTTTATGTTTCCTTTATCCTACATTCAACTATTTGCTTTCAAAATAGTTTATATTTATTTTTCTCTGTGTTTCTCATTAAATTCTCATGAAAGCTTCTATTGCCTCATAATAAGGAACACTGAAAGTGAGTTCAACGTGATGATCCTTCACTTTTGTCTACCATTACAATCACCAACATAAAATATAATAAAGGAATATTTACTAACATAATTCATCATACACATCCACCCTGTTATGCATTTTTCACATTATGTTTTAATTTGCAATTGTTTCATATTTACTAAAATTTTACAATCATTTATTTGGCAAATTAACAAAATGAAAAAATTCAAGTTATAACTGTCCACCATATTTTGAATTGCGGAGTTTATCAGATATACATATATAACAGGTGTATAAACTGGTCTGATTGCAAATTCATTTCTCTATTTGTAAAATAGAGCAGAATATATTCTTAAATTTAACAGTAGAGAACTTTGAACATTGAAAATTAATCACTACCATGCATATTAAGTGCTTAGCATAGCACCTAGCAGAAAAATGTCTTAATAGATGTTCATAATTCGTATGTAGCTATTTCACACTAGGCAAACAAATGT
>NW_022918076.1:0-285 GCF_012274545.1 Fukomys damarensis
AATTGTAAATTGAAATTTAGTAAGAATGTATGATTTTCAAAAGCATTAAAATATGAATATCTACATGTAAATCTGACTTGTGCTCCCAACATTACAAAATAAAAAGGCATAAATTTTGTCTAACACTAAGCATGTATATTCACAAATAAAAATTTTCAATAACAATATTTCCCCAAAGATTAAATCCTTAGGTATAAATCTAAATATGCACAGCTTCTTAAGACTGAAATCTGAAAAATACTGAAGAAAGAAACTAAAGACCTAAATGAAAGGAAATATGTATCA
>NW_022918077.1:0-1112 GCF_012274545.1 Fukomys damarensis
TAACCTACTGCTATATTAAATGGGGAAAAATTGAAAGCTTTCCCTCAAAATCAGAAACAAGATAAGGATGTCCATTATCACCACTCATATTCAATATATCCTGAAAACAGCCAGAGCATCAGGCAAGAGAAACAAAAGGAATATGTATAGAAAAGGATAAAGTCAAAATATCTGTATTTGTAGATGACATTATTCTTACTTACAAGACCCACCCACCAGAAGACTTCTAGAATCAATAACCAAATTCAGTAAACACACAAAAATCAGTAGCATTCCTATACACTAATAATGAACTCACTGAAAAAATCACAAAAACAGTACTATCCACAATAGCATCAAAAAAATTAAAAGTGTAATAACCTAAGGAAGTAAAAGACCTCTACAGTGAAAATTACATCACTCTGAAAAAGGAAATCAAGGAGGACATCAGAAAATGGAGAAAGATCTGTTCCTGGATAGGCAGAACCAACATAATTTAAGTGTTTGCAAAACTAATATATAGATTTAGTACCATCCCAATCAAAATACCATCATTTCTCACAGAGGTAGAGAAAATATTCCTAAAATGTATATGGAATCTGGAGAGATCCATAGTAGCACTAACAATCCTGGGTTAAAAAAAAAACAAAGCAGGTGGCATCACAATCTCAGACTTGACATTATACTATAAAGCTACTGTGGTTACAACATTATACTGGCACAAAAATAAGCATGTGGATCAGTGGACCAGAACAGGAGAAGTAATAACAACACCAGGCATATATAGCTATGTGGTCTTTGATGAAGGAGCCAAAAATTTACACAGGAGGAAAGATAACCTCTTTAATAAATGGTGGTGGGAAAATTGGATATCCACATGCAGAAAACTGAGTCTAGACCCATGTCTCACCATGTACTAAACTAAAATAAAAATGGTTCAAAAACTAAATGTTAAAGCAGAAACAATCTGCTCAAAGATAAGATAGGTACAACTCTTGAAGACATAGGCCTAGACAAGGTCTTAGTGAATAGAGCCTCAGTGACACAAGAAATAATTCCAAGAATCAACAACAGGATCATATCAGATTTTAAAACTGTTACACAGCAAAGGAAACAACAAATAGAGTGAGGAG
>NW_022918078.1:0-209 GCF_012274545.1 Fukomys damarensis
CGGTGACTCAGAGGCCAGTGGTGACCCTGTGTTGATGAGGAACTTATGCTGATGGGGATCTTGATGAGGACGGTGAGATGAGCAAAATATTCTCACAATACTAGGTGGGATGAGTTAAGTTGGTAAGGAATTTATCCCTCTCCATATGAAATATTTCTCCCTTTTCTTCTTACTACCCAGCTCTCAAAGAACCAGGATGTATGTCTGCA
>NW_022918079.1:0-237 GCF_012274545.1 Fukomys damarensis
ATATAGCCAAAATGGCCATACTTCCAAAATTATTATACAGATTTAGTACAATTCCAATAAAAATGATAATATTCCTTACAGAACTAGAAAAATGATTCTAAAATTCATACAAAAACCACAAGAAACCTAGACTAGCAAAAGAAATTCTGGGCAAAAAGGTAGAGAACAACACAGCACTGAACTTCAAGTTCAACTACAAAGCTATAATGATTAAAAATCACATGGTATTAGTAAAAC
>NW_022918080.1:0-201 GCF_012274545.1 Fukomys damarensis
AAGCAGAGTGTAGATGCAATCGGCCGGAACTGCAGTCACTTCACAAATGCCCAGCGTCGCTCTCATACTGGGAGCCTGAAAGTGGTTCACCACGTGTTCCCTTCATCCAGGGTGTTAGGGCGACGATGGATACAGATATCCTGGTCGTGTACAAGCTGGGATTTGTCACTGTTGTCTGAGAAACACAGTATAACAGCGATT
>NW_022918081.1:0-426 GCF_012274545.1 Fukomys damarensis
CCTTCATGATATCATCCTTAAAGCAAAATGGTACTTTAGTGAGACAAACTGAATCCTCTAGAATATGAAACTTAATTCAAGAACATAACATAGCCCAAGTAAAGCTTTAGCTAATGGTGATCTTTCAATCCTACAAATTATGCTAGCAACATAGACAGTTTCTAGGACCTATTGGAATCTCATTTCACCCCACATTTGCACGGCCAAGGAGAGAACAAGTAATTATGATGAAGAGCAGCAAACTCTTGCAGACTCCTTTGTATAAGGGTTTACCAAAAACATCTTAGAGGAAACAGAAAAGTGAGGGAAGGATAGCAGCAGACCCTTTTCAAAATGATATACCAGCTAGAATCGATACCACTGCCCTACAAGGATCGTATTCCAGATCTTCTTTGCCTTTGCATTTAATACCACACTCAAACTAAT
>NW_022918082.1:0-837 GCF_012274545.1 Fukomys damarensis
TGCTTAGTTAATATATAATTATATACATCATTATTATCTATAGTTCATTATTGAAATATATAAACACCTTTCATGCTAGGTATATATGTTTCTGTATTTACTGAATAAGTTGTTGTTAACTATTAATACATGTTAAATATTAATTTAACTAATTGGCCGCTTTGTAAAGGACAATTCTGTCAACAATGTTATGATTTTGAGGTATCTGGTAGGAAAATACAGTGTTGGCTCCATTTGAGGATTCATGCTATGACAAAATGACTCCCTAATTTTTAATATGGGTCAAGAAGTCAGACTATACAATCAGAATTGCATAGCATGGGTTTTTATTAATGTTTGACAGCAGTGAAGATAGTCTTTCTGTCTTCCTCTGGATTCTCTAAAATGACCCATCTTCTCCACAAGTATGAGGCCAGCTTTTGTTTGTTTGTTTTTGGTACCGGAGATCGAACTCAGGTCCTTGCACTTGCAAGGCAGGCGGTGGAACCGCTGAGCTAAATCCCCGGCCCCGGAACCAGCCTTTGAATGAATACGTGGAAGCGCAAACCTCTCCAGTGTAGTAGCGCAGTGGTTTCCATCTTTCTCAAGGATGCCAGTCTCCTAGGAACACCCACCATTACTTGGGGAGTCCTAACGATGCCACAGGGAAGGCAGAGGGCACGGTGATCCTGACCACTCAGTGGAGGACAGAGTGCAAGAAACATCCTTAAATCTCTCAGGAGAGAGTGCACGCCATCTGTGGAGCTGTTGTCCCTGCACCTCATCATCTACCGTAGAGGGACAGTATTCGACGAGGGAGAGCTGCCCTCCTCATGAATATTGATCTTGCTTTTTCCA
>NW_022918083.1:0-210 GCF_012274545.1 Fukomys damarensis
GCTATTACTGCTGTTTAATGTATGTCTGGTTGTTAAATTGAGATGTCTCGGTACATACGAACAGGGTGGAAGAATTCTTCACGGTTTGCTTAATATTTGCGGAGATTTTAGGCCGTGCTGCACGGAATCAGTGAGAGCTTCATTATGGAATTTAAACCTGGCTCAAGTTGATGTGTTAAGCTGATGGTTTTTATCACGGGCTCAGAAATA
>NW_022918084.1:0-1411 GCF_012274545.1 Fukomys damarensis
ATCCTGGGCCCTACTCCTCTAATTTTTAAATAGCCTTTTCCTGACTTCTCTCATTCTTTTCATGATATTACTAGTTTTTCTGTAATCAAGACTTAAATTTTTTGTTTAGTTTTTTTCATAATTTTATATTTCATCAATCTATAAAGCTTTTAGTTCACTCTCTTTCTTTCCTTCCTCCCTTCCTGCCCCCCTTCCCTCCCTTCCTTCCTTCTTTCTTTTTCTTTTGAGACAGAGTCTTGCTATGTAGCTCAGCCTTGCCTCAAACTTGCAGTGTAGCCCAGGCTGGCCTCAAACTTGTGATCCTCCTGCTTCAGCCTCCTCAGTGCTGGGATTACAGGTGTGTAACATCATGGCCGTCTCCTTTTAGTTCTTGCTCAATAGGATTTCTTGCTATCACTTCCCATTATTCATTTCTACCATTATCCTCCTCTTTTATCTATCACTGTCCCATCTAGGTCAGTGATGCTGAACTTTTTAGAACTTTCAGTGATACAAACAGCCTGGTGTGGCAAGTATGCCATTGATTTGCCACCACTGATCTAGGTCAATGATTACCAACCTTTAATGAAGCTAAGAAATAATACTTAGTCAAAATAACAAGAGATTTTGATCCATTAGTTTGAGGTCAGATAATTCTGATGTGCATCAAACCTGAGAACTACTTATCTAGGACAGTAATTTTCATATGTGATCTGGGGATACTGGAGTAACTCTGAGAGTTTATCAGGGATATGCAAAATCAGAACTATTTTCATAGTTATACTAAGATGTCATTTGCCTTTTTCATTTGTATTAATGGTGAGGAAACAGTGATGGGTAAAACTTGTGTATTTGCACAAATTAAGGCTGTGGAATGAAATTAAATTAGTAATAAATACATTATTTACTGTCACACACTTGGAAAATAATCCAATTTTGCTCAAGAATGCCCTTAATGCATCAATTAAAATTATCAATTTCATTAAATTTTACACCTCAAGTGTATAGTAAAATTCTATGAGAGTGTAAAATATTTGTAAATCAATTCTGCATTCTGAAGTGTGATTGTGTCAAGAAGCAGTACTTTTGGAGAGTTATGAATAAAAATAGCTGCTTTTTTCATGAGATACCATTTTTAATTTTTAAAATGTTGGCTGGTAGACAAACTGATTATTTAGACTCTGATGTTTGGCAGAAATTTTCCAAAAGTAAAATTAATACAAAGAAGTTTGTCATTGCTAATAATAAAATTTAAGTTCTGAAGCATAATTTTACATTTAAATGGTTCCCATGAATAATGACGGAAGTGTTCCTAAGCCCAAGAAGGCTGTGGCTAGAGAGAAAACAAGCATGTTGCATAAACTTCATTTAGGCATTGATTGTAGCTCTTTTGGCAGTAAGTTCAATGTTAATAAATCAACTATATATTAAA
>NW_022918085.1:0-207 GCF_012274545.1 Fukomys damarensis
CTTGGAACCAAGCCTGACATGAAGTGCAATAATAAAATACAGTGAGGGCCTGGGATTTAGCTCGGTGGTTCAGTGGCCTGCCTTGCAAGCATAAGGACATGAGTTCAATTCCAGGTACCGGAAAATAAAAAATAAAATACAGCGAATGCTTAAGTTTAAATTTTTTGTTACAAGACACATTACCATTATTTCTCTCAAATCCTCTCT
>NW_022918086.1:0-287 GCF_012274545.1 Fukomys damarensis
GAGCCACTATCCCATACCATCCGAGCCTCTCCCTAGGTACTGTCCTCCTCTCTGCCAACCAGGGCTTCTCTGTTCAGGGTCAGTATGGAGCTGTGACCCCCGCTGAGGTCACCAAGCTCCAGCAGCTTTCAGGCCATGCGGTCCCCTTTGCCTCACCCAGCGTGGTGCCAGGACTGGATCCCAGCGCACAGACCAGCTCCCAGGAGTTTTTGGTTCCCAATGATTTGATTGGCTGCGTGATTGGGCGCCAGGGCAGCAAGATCAGCGAGATCCGCCAGATGTCAGGG
>NW_022918087.1:0-665 GCF_012274545.1 Fukomys damarensis
AATTAGCATGATCATTCATGGGTCCAGTTATGTATTTTTCTTGCTCTACCTTATGGTTTACATCTAGCCTTTCCCCTGAAGAGTCTCATGTGTTCAGAGGTGGGACTTTTGGAAGCTGATTGTATATATTACCATCAGCATCATCAGTAGGTTAATCTCCTGATGGACCCTTACCTGAAGGTGCTGTCAGGAGGTCGAACCGGGTCAGAAGCGGGGGCTGGGGTGCTGCCTGAGTACATTCCCCGCCCCCTCGGCTCTTTCCTTTGTTCTCTGTGTTTCCTGGTTGTGTGGTTGCACCTCCTTTGCTCTGGGATGTCCCTCTTCCTTCCTGTTTCTGCCTTGAAATTAACTGACCATGAACCAAAACAAACCCCCTTGAAGTTGTGGGTGTCAGGTGTTTTGGCCCAGTGATGGGAAAGTGACCAAGACACTAGAAATGCGACTTGCAGCTATTTCTATCATCTAAACTTCTGTTTCTTTCACTTGAAAATGATGATGAATATAGTACCATCTTCACAGTATTTAAAGAGGTAAACTAGCCTTGCACATAGTGCTAAATGAAAGTTGCTTGTTCCTTTGACAACACCACCATTCTTCAGAAGCTTCTCTATTCCAATTTCTTTCTCCTCCTCCTCCTCATTGTATTCTTATTTTCTCTTAGATTC
>NW_022918088.1:0-243 GCF_012274545.1 Fukomys damarensis
AGCTCTATGTGTATCAGAAAGAGGGCTCTCTGGATGGGAGGAAAAAGAGATATTTAGGTACACATGTATTGGAATCGGGGTTCTCTTTATTGTCATTGTTGTGGAGCTTTTAAGCTTTTTAATCTCATTTTTAAAATTTCCGTTTGGGGATGGGGATTTAGCTCAGTGGCACCACACCTGCTTTGCAAGCTCAGTGTCCCAAGTTCGCTCCCCAGGACAGAAAGAAAGAAAGAAAGAAAGAAA
>NW_022918089.1:0-364 GCF_012274545.1 Fukomys damarensis
GTACCCACACCACTCTTCTGTTATGAAAACATGTATTTTACCATAATGGGTCATCTTCATCATCCATGAACAAGTAATCTGATGATTTACTTTTGACCTCCTTCAAAGCTTGAAAATCTGGTTTTTCTTGTGCCAGTGTACTGAATTGGGCTACCTCTACCAGAAAAAAAATTCCTAGAGTGATGAGCATCACATATCCCTGTGTGGTATTCAGGTAAACACACACCAAATCTGTTAGATGGAGCATCATGTGGGTGCAAATCCTGGTTTTACACTTTTGTACACATACACACAGGTTGCCTTTCATTGTACTGGGTGAGTAAACACAGTTGATTTCTGTGTTCCTCAGGGAAAGATACTGAGA
>NW_022918090.1:0-228 GCF_012274545.1 Fukomys damarensis
CAAAATTGGCTTACTAAGGCCACCCACAGAGTCGAGTGTGGGAGAGTGCAGGGGTCTGCCTGTTCACTGGGATCCAAAGGATCCATTCGAAGGCCTGGGGCTCCCCATTGTGTTGGTGCCAGTCCTTATCAGGAGGCCGAAGGGTCTGGAAGGAAGGCTAAGGCATGGGGGCTGGAGGCTGGAGTCCCCACTGAAGCCGGGAGAGGACGACCAAGGTGAAGGCGAAGA
>NW_022918091.1:0-303 GCF_012274545.1 Fukomys damarensis
TCCTACAATTCCCACTTTCCCTACACTTTAAGCCCTTTTCTTCCTATTTCACATTGTCAAAATAGTCATTAAGAGAAATTATGTATCATTAGAGTTTATTCACACCAGAGAAACTATTTGGTGTTTAAACACGTGGGATTTATTGATTTCACTTAGGAGTATATTACATATGGGGATATTTGTCAGGTGAAGCTAGGCCTTCTGTGCTACTTCTGCCTATTCCACCCATTGAGCCAAGATAATTCTTCTGTTAAATGTGTCATACTGTCTCAATGTCCACATGAGGTGGGTAGGACTGGAATT
>NW_022918092.1:0-221 GCF_012274545.1 Fukomys damarensis
GAGCCCCAAACTTCAATCTTTCTTGTCAAAAATTTTCTTGTAAAACAAATCCAGAAACACTGAAGTTTGCCTACTTCATCCCCCAATCAGAATACCTCTAGGGCCAGGAATTTAGCTCAGCGGTTCGGTGGCCTGCCTTGCAAGTGCAAGGACCCGACTTCAATCTCTGGTACCCGCCCCCAAAGAGTCCCTCTATCTCAGTATTTTCCCACATTTTCTTC
>NW_022918093.1:0-255 GCF_012274545.1 Fukomys damarensis
CCCACCGTTCAGCGCTCAGGACACTACTCAGGGAGGAAAATGGAGGGCCTATTCCGTCCCAGACATCGAGTGCCAACCCTTCTCGCAGAACAGTCGCTGCCCACTATAGCCAGGCCTCCATGGGCACGTCCCGGGAAACACACATTTGACCCCACCTTCAAGAAAGGCGCTGCCCTCACCTTCCTGCGCCCTGGCAAACTACCTGGAAGGTGAATTCCGTCTGGGTCATGCTCACCAATCCTAACCCTAGCCCTA
>NW_022918094.1:0-211 GCF_012274545.1 Fukomys damarensis
TCCTGTGCGTCCTGGCAGGGGCTGTCGGTGCCGGCTTGGGAGGAGCCATCCTGGGCTCTGGGTTAGAGACAGAGGCTCAGAGGGCAGCAGGACAGAGAGGGGCTTTGGTTCCAGTTCTGCGTTCTCGTCCCTGTGTGCAGGGAGAGCAGGGAAGGTGGGTGGACTGAATGCGCTGTAAGATTCTGTGGTCCTGAGAACTCAAAGAAGTTTT
>NW_022918095.1:0-205 GCF_012274545.1 Fukomys damarensis
ATTTCCCGTACTGAGATGTGTTAGAAGCCATCCCAGCCAAGATGGCCCTCGGGCCCTGTGCTCGTGTTTCTCCCTCCTTATTCTCCCGACTGCACTGGCAGTCGGAATAGACTTCTTCCATCTTCATTTTCCATCTGCTTTACAGATCTATCCTGCAAAGTATATTGTTTTTATTCTCTCCTCTCTGGGGCTTTATTTTCTTCTT
>NW_022918096.1:0-1158 GCF_012274545.1 Fukomys damarensis
CCGAGGAGCTTGCCATACGGAGGCAGGAGCTGCTCTGCCCACCAGGGGCTCCCAGCTCCATTCCTGCACAAACCTGGCCCCTGGGCATCGCCTCAGCTTCCCCCTACCCACCCAGTTGTTCCTGGAGAGACTCAGGCCACCTCTCCTCAGGTCTGCTCATGCCAGTCACCTGGACCAGGGCAAGACCTCTCATGGGGCTCTTGTGTGCCCACCCTGACCCGCCTGTCAGGGGCCTTTGGTGTGGAGTCTCCTTCCCCTGGAGAGCCACGTCACTTAAATTTCCCAATCCAGGGGCAGAGAATCACTCTCCTTCCAGTTCCCAGAGCATTTGGCAGCAGCCCCATGAACACAGCACCACAGCAGGTCCCCTGCTCATCACACCCAGGACCTCAGCCCCTAGAGTCCAGGGTGTACGGCGGTGATGCATGGAAACCCTTGTGAACCAATGGGGCCTTGAACTAGAGCTGTACCTTGAAGACAGGTAGGACTGGGAACTACATGCAGCTAGGAGGGAAGGGGCAGGTGAGCAGCTTGAAGGGATGAGAGGAACAAATGAACAGCTGGAGAAATTAAGGGAGCAGTGGGGCATTCAACAGAAGGAGCAAGGAAGGAGAGGGTTGGGCAGTACCCAGGTAAGGAGCAGGAATTTCTTCTGATGAGAGATTCTCTGAACAGTTCAAAGCCCAGGGTGCCATGTGCAAAGGTAAACATTTGGGGAAGAGGCAAAGGGGCCTCATTAAGCTGCCGCCATTCAGCTAGTGATGGGGAGGGGGATAAGAGGCCCTGAACGCCAGAGCAGTTCTGCCCCTCAAACCTGCCCTTGCTCTACACTCTCTCCCTCTGTGCCCCACAAGTCACCAGGGGCCCTGGTTTGCACAGCTATGTCCGTGCCACGGGCCAGGCTGATTCTGGCCTAATCCCCACCAGCCCCGGGGAGATGTTTGCACGCTCAGGTATTTACAGCCACTGCCTGTGGATTAAGGAAAGAATGGGAATTATTTTTCCAGCGGGCATACTTTCTCCAGGGCCTATCACAGAAGGGTGCCCCCCTCAGAATGTCCCCAGGGAGACCTGCCCCTGAGCAGGCCAGAGGGAGGGCCATCTTTACAATGGGCTCATCACTTTCTGATTAGCCATGGGCCCTCCTGCCCCACACCA
>NW_022918097.1:0-831 GCF_012274545.1 Fukomys damarensis
TTTATAAAAATATATAAAGTAATTCACAATACAGAAGGACTCAATATGGCAGATTGATATTTAATTTGTTAAAAAACTGTTGACACCATGAAGCCTTATATGCTTATTCTTTCTTGTTTGTTTAATTAAATGAAACTGAGAATCCAATGTTTACCTAAATAAAAATATCATATCTCTTTCAAACATGTTTTTACTTCAGACTTCTGCTCTAAAAATATGATTATTTTTGCATAAATGACACATCTGTTCACAGTCTACTGATAATTTTCTTTTATAATTTTCTGGATTCCCAAGAGCAATATATTTCTTATCAACTCAGACACTTGAACACTGAACCAAAATGCTGAACATCAAATCAAACACATTAAATACTGAGTCAAATACAGTATTCTTAAATTAAATACACCAGTGATAAAACAGATCAATATTAAATCAATTATGTTGTACATAAAACAGCCTCATCCATGATATATGAAATCCAATGGATCTGAAACTAATATCCAATAACGAGACAGATCAGCTTTTCACTACTAATATCCAACTGATATGTCAAATCAGACACTTATTAAACAAGACACTGAATATCTCTCGATACTACAAAGCAAAAAAATGCAGTGCCATTTTTACTTACATCTAGGAAAAGTCTTAATATAATGACTTGGGTCTTCTCAGGTAGTCTTTAATTTTCCAGGAGTATCACACTGAGGTAACCAGAATGTTACTCTTGGTAGACTAAGCAGACTTTATTTTACATTAAACATATATCACTGCAATATTTTCAGAATTTATAAATTAACCAGGTCTCATGTACCTCTGAAGGACTCAATACTC
>NW_022918098.1:0-527 GCF_012274545.1 Fukomys damarensis
AGTTTGACGTTAGAACACAAACGCGCTTTGCAGAGGGCTTCTGCGGTTTAAAGTGCAGTTTTCATCGGGAAACAGCTTCTTTGGGCGCTTAGCCATTTAAAGCGAAAGCGGTCAGTTTCATGAATGTGAAGCACTCCATAGAGAAAGGTGCTGCAACTCTGTGAGTTTACCAGTGAAGTCCACCTCTTATGTGGAGAACAACTGTATTCCTTTTTGTTTGTAGGTCTCTGCCTGGCAGCGATTGAAACTCTGTTGTGAGGCACTTTTACCAGAGAAGACGTTGAGGCCTAAGAGAGTGCATAGCACCTCTGAGTGCACAAAAGCCTCCAGAAATCTGTATACTTGGGGATAGGTTCAGTTTGACATTAGAAGACAAATGCAATTTGCAGAGGGCTTTTGCGGTTTAAAGTGCAGTTATCCTCGGGAAACAGCTTCTCTAGCCACTTAGCTGTTTGAAGCGAAAGTGGTCAGTTCCATGAATGTGAAGTACTCCACAGAGAAAGGTGTTGCAACTCTGTGAGTTTACC
>NW_022918099.1:0-344 GCF_012274545.1 Fukomys damarensis
CATTTCCTACAAATGTCACCTTGCATAGTGCACAACACTGAGCTTCAGTGATCTCATCGATGAGCTATCCCCAGCCATATGTCAGATAGAGGAAGTTTTTTGTGAGAAAATGGATTCATCAATACATACCAAACTTGGATTCGTACTTGGCACATAATGTTGTCTACAGAAAAGTTGATTGTTCGTTTCATTATTACCCAGTTCCTCCTGTGTGACTGGGTCCTCAGTGCAGTTCTCTCAAAAATTAACCAATCCAGTCCCTGCCCAAGGACAGAAGGTATACAAATCATGATCTTAGTGGCACGGTTTTGCAATCTGTTGAAAGAGCTCTCGTGGAATTTTAA
>NW_022918100.1:0-217 GCF_012274545.1 Fukomys damarensis
GAGGGGGTGAAGGGAGGGCAGGGACAAGGGGAAAAAATGAGAACCAAGACTTGTCATGTGGAGATACAAGATCCCAACAATTAATGTAACTGTAACTGTACAGTATCCCTAAAATGTACCAATAAACTCAATTAAAGCTGAAAAAGAAATAATAAAAAAAAAATTCCATCCCAATGGAGCATTCCAATCCCTTGTGGTAGTCATGAATATTCTAAAA
>NW_022918101.1:0-277 GCF_012274545.1 Fukomys damarensis
CAGTAGTGCTGAGGATGAGAAATTCTTGTAGAGCTCATCCTGGGGACTCTTCCACGGTTCCTGTGGACTTTATTGTTTCCCATAGGATAAACTCTTGCCAAGTTTTATGTGGTCTTCCTCCTTTTATGATATCAGTGAAATAATGATAGTAATAACAGATCTGCAAGTAAGTTGAGGCTGACAGCATGCCTGGATTCCTCCTTGCATCCCTCTTATCCTCTCAGTGACCAAGGTAGAAGAGCCTGGCTCATGCCTATGTTCACTGCTTAGTACAATC
>NW_022918102.1:0-947 GCF_012274545.1 Fukomys damarensis
GGCAGCATCTGCCTGATATTCTTATGAAGACAGAATGAGAAAACACACGTGAAGTGCTCTGACAGGCAGGAAATAATGACGCAGTAAACTGTTACTATGTAAGTGCTTGTTGTTGCTGCTACAACCACCACATTACTCTCACCCACAAAATCATCACCACATTTCCCAACGTCACCTCCTCCGTCATGGTCTCAACACCACTACACCTGCCACTGGTAGGCCCTCACTAAAACCAGCATCATTCCCCTCCAGCCCCACAGCCAATACCATCAGCCCTGCCACCCTATCACCGCCATCACTAGAACTAGAATAAGGCACCCTCCACTACCACTAGCCTTTCCACTGTCACTGTTCGCAGGATTACTTCTACTCCTCTACCAGAAGGAGAGGCCATGAACCGAATGGATATTCGGTGTATTTGCTTCCCGCTATTCTAAACTATGCATGTTTCTGAGGAAGAACAAGGATCCCGGGTACACAAATGAATGCAGGTTTCAGAATACAGAAGGGGCTGAATAAAGACCTGACAAGCAAAAGAATTCTCTCCTACCTCAGTGTACTGCTGAGTGACAAGCTCCGGAGTTGGGCCCAAGAACACGTAAAAGTCCAGAATTCCCCCTGTGGTGCGGTATGTCAGAGCAGGCATGGGCTGGAAAGTCACGTCTGAGAAGATAGGAAAATTACAACCAAGATGGAAACCTTCATGGTGAGGAATTAGCCCTGGCATCCCTACTTTGTCATTATAGAGTACTGAGAATAGATATTTTGTGCTATACCCAAAAGATTTAAAGAAATCAACTGACACGCTACAGGTCTCACCCCTGGATATTTCTCCTGTGGTGTTCCATATTATCTATCATGTTATACATTTTGCAATGTTTGCTCTTTGTTTTTTAAAATCATTTCAACTTGTATTATAAAATAGTTTACAATTCACAAAAGGTTGA
>NW_022918103.1:0-202 GCF_012274545.1 Fukomys damarensis
TTCCTCGTTAGCCTATCCCTTGTTCTGTCCCTAATGCCTGCCTCAGTTCCACTGGAGCCTGACCAGCATCTGTCTGTGTCTCGTGTGCAGGAGAGAAGCCCTATGCGTGCAACGTGCAGGGATGCAAGTGGAGATTCGGCCGCTCGGATGAACTCAAGCGACACATGAGAAGGCACACCGGGGAGCGGCCCTACAAGTGTGA
>NW_022918104.1:0-234 GCF_012274545.1 Fukomys damarensis
TCAAATTATTTCCTAACAATTTAGTCACTAATGTAAAAAGGAACTCAATAATTAAATGAAAAAAATTATTTATGATCAAGGCAGCTAGTTAGGGAAAGAGCCTGAAATACAGTTGGGTGACCAGCCATACTGGTAAGAATTAAAATAAGAGTAGATAGTGAACTTTGGACTAAGAACAAACTTCAGTAGGCAACATGGAATACAACCCCCTACTAAGGCGGTTGCAGTTCCTCT
>NW_022918105.1:0-237 GCF_012274545.1 Fukomys damarensis
GTACTACTCTGCCTCGAAGGAGGATAGACTTGAGTCATTTGTGGGAAAATGGTTTTACCTTAACAACATAATGTTAAATGAAATAATTCAGACACACAAACTTAAATGTTGTATGGTTTCTCTTATATGAAAAATATAACTATATGAAATAAAAGAAAAGAAGAAAGAGAAAAAGTTTATTGTACTCCAGTGCTGACAATGTACCTAAAAGTTTACCTTTATTTAGTACATTCGCCT
>NW_022918106.1:0-426 GCF_012274545.1 Fukomys damarensis
ATAAATGTCTGGAAGCTATTGGTCGCCACTTTGAGCACCTCTTATAATTGTAGAGGCCATAGGTAACCTGTATTAATCTCATGATGTCTCCTTATTAAAATTTTTCTAATACACTTCTTTGGGTGGACTCTGACTAAGAGATGATTTGAATTTTAGGGCACATACAGGATATAGGAACAGAAGAGAAAGAAAGGTATAATGGAAGTAGGGAAAAAAGAACAGACTCTATACAGTCTGGTGAATGTATCAGACTACAAGTGGAAGGATTAATTATCTAGCAGGGGTGTAACTAATACAGACCAATACATTTGGCCTTTATTTTGACATCATTCCTAACTCAGTTCGACTGAAATCTAAAAGGGCAAACTGCCTGGCATAGGTATATGGTGTCTACTGACGACGGGGCCAATATATCAGGAGCAAAAC
>NW_022918107.1:0-215 GCF_012274545.1 Fukomys damarensis
AATTAAAAATCAATGAAAAATTTTATTAACAGTGAGTAAATAAACAGCATAAACACCATTTTACAAATAAAGAATTATTGGTAAACACGAGTACATAAATGAATCACAAAGTTATTATGTTGAGTGGAAAAACTTATAAATAACAGATTACGTACCACAAAGTTACATCCACATAAGAATGTACTTCCTTGCAGAAACAAATACCAGTGACTTTT
>NW_022918108.1:0-268 GCF_012274545.1 Fukomys damarensis
CCCCAGGAAGTCCTCCCAGTCTGCATCCCCACACTGACTGCCCAGTGTCTCAGTGTTACTGGGCCCCTGAGCAGCTCAAAGCTTTGCTGTGTTTCAAGACCCATATCTTACCTACAGGCCCACAGATACACAGACTCATACCACCATCTTCCTCATCCTGGGGCTCTGCCTCCGGGAGTTCAGGGGGCTCCAGCTGGTCCAGGAGAAGCTCCTCGATGAAATCTATCTGGGAGTTCCACTCTAGTGAGGAGTCTGGAACAGCAGAAGA
>NW_022918109.1:0-2232 GCF_012274545.1 Fukomys damarensis
GAGAAAGGAATCCTTCTCCACTGTTGGTGGGAGTGCAGACTGGTGCAACCACTATGGAAATCAGTATGCAGATACCTGAAAGAATTAGGGCTGGGTATTCCCCTGCTGGGTATCTTCCCAAAAGAATTAAAAGAATCATACCACGCTGAGATATGCGCAACCCATGTTTATAGTGGCACAGTTTGTAATAGCTAAAACTTGGAAACAGCCCAATCGCCCATCAACTGGAGACTTGATAAAGAAATGTGTTGTTTTAATTAAATGGAGTACCACTCAGCCATAAAGGAGAAATTAGAGACATTTGTAGCTAAGTAGATGCACACTGAGGCTATACTCTTTAAGTGAAATTCATAGGTCACATGTGTAAATACTGAATAGTTTCTCTAGTATGAAAAACTAACAGTGTAAATAAGGGTCAAAATATATACTTGATAGTGTGCAATAGGAAAAAAGGTCAGAAGGTGTAGGGGAAGTCGGAGGGGTAGAGGAAAGGTAAGGCAAAAAGGCAAAAGAAAAAGAATAAGAGAAAAGGAAAAAAATGGAAATGTCTTTGTAAACAGGGAAGGGTGGGGGGGTGAAGGGAGGACAGGGGAATGGGGAAAAATAAGAACCAAGATCTGTCATGTAAAGGTTACAATGAAGAGTGTAACTGTGTTGTATACCTAAAATGTACCAGTAAAGAAAAAAAAACTTAATAAAAAAAAGAAAACGCACAACTTGAACAATGTAAAACAACAACAACAACAAAATAATGTAAGCAGTTTGCTGCAGAACTGCACTACGATTGTGGATGACCCACAAAGTCACATCGTATTATAGGCTAAAACAAGGTCCCTGGCTGGCGGGATCCCATTAAGACCGTGCGCAGCAGTAGGTAAATGCCACGGATCTTGGCTGGCGAGACAGTCATACCAAGAACTGGTTTAATCTGAAAAAGTACAACTGCTCTATTGTTAGTGCAGACAAGAGAGGAAGAGGAGGTCAGAATGCCCCTGGCCTCCTGGGATACCAAGGTTACCATGTGCCCCAAGAGCTTGTGAAAGAAAAATGCACAGAATTTATGGCTCCATAATCCATTCCACCCTGGTTGTAAACAGTTTTTTCAAGGACAGGCAGGACGGACTGTAAAGTCGAGGAGGCGACCAGCCCTCTGGGCAGGGGTGGCAACCATGGCAACAAGGTAGGCCATGGGCCAATTGAGAACTCAGCCTGGGAGTCAGAGGAAGGCGGCCAGGTGCAGCCAGGCAGCGGACACCTGTGGTGAGAGATGCCCACCAAGCTCAGAGCTTACAAACACCCTGGCTCATTGGCTTCTTTGCAGGGGCTACTGTTCCCCTCTAAACCATCGACAAATAAAGAGTATTCACCTCACTGTGCAGTTTCCACTCAGTCATAGAAACCCTAAGACTCTCAGCAACCACACATAAGCTGCTTTGAGTTCCAGCGTACGGGACCCTCACCACTAATTCCCCCAACCGCAGCAGGAATACCCAGCAGTGGGTCTCATCCTCCACCTCCATGGGCATGTGCTTTTAGGAGAGATCCTTTTCCAGCAAACATTCTGTGAGAAGCCGGCAAGGGGCAGAATCACGGTGAGTAACAACATCCATGGCCCCAGGGACCCAAGATGCCTCCACAGTGGCTTGGCTTTCACAGACAAGAATCCTCTAGGGTGTCTCCTAGGCCAGAATTGCTACCCAGACACTCCCTCACCCTGTGTGGCTGCCATCGCTCCTGCCCTTTCTGACAAGGTGCGTGTGGTAGGGGCCAATGAGCTCCTTGCTCTGCTGTTTCCCTGATCAGCCACACTTCCTCCTTAGTCTTGCAGAGGTGGCCTTGGGCACAGGAATCTGTGCAGTCATCCACTGAGGATCCAGTTTCCACACAACAAAACTCAGCAAAAGAAATTCACCCCAAACTCCACAGGGCCCTTTTCCAGAATATGTCTCTTAGCCACTCCTCTCAGACACAAGTCTGCCTTCAAGAAGGCTGAATGGGCACAGGCAGAGGTGGGACTGTCCCCTTAGAGAGCAAAGACCACCACACTAGAGGGTTTTTGTTTGTTTGTTTTTAGTACTGGGGATCCAACTCAGGACCTTGCACCTATGAGGCAGGTGGCAGCACCACTGAGCTAAATCACCAGCAATCCTGCTAGAGTTTTGAACACAGATCTATTGGCTTCTAAGGACCAGGTTTTTTGTTGTTTCTTTTTTTTTTTTTTTTTTTACCGGG